>NW_028277173.1:14205000-14357142 GCF_051122295.1 Plectrocnemia conspersa
CACCAGGTTTTGAATGTTATTCTCGTTGACCTAATGATCTTTCACAGTTTTATCGACAGCTGGTGTCATAAGCAAACCCCTCAATGCAGTCGAACACAGTTTTATACAAGAAAAATTGAGGGTTCTCTAGGTTTATCAATAATCTTGAAGCGTTTTACAATGTAGAAATGATTTTTTCAAAACTCTCAAAAGGGTAAAGTTTGTTCCAATGGTTACCTCGAAGCATCAATGACATAGTGCTTTGGTGTCAAGCTTTTTAAAGTTTGAAATAGCCTGCTTATCTATAAATCAGCAAAACATTGAGTGACAAATTATTTTCTAATATGTATTTCTTCACTTCAGGACTGAAGACCTCGTTGATCCAATCAACAAATCAGATATGAGTGACAAAAGTAAAGTTTACCTGACTCTTTTGCATTTTGCATATCTTGAAGGCTCGTGGATTCTTGCAATGATACACAAGCAGGGCTTTACTATGAAATCACCACCTACATTGGTACACAACAAGAGTGAAACGGTCTTTCATGCGGACATTGCATTCTCTTCTGCTGTAATTTATGTCCTTTTATTCCACACTCCCATAGCGAGAGGGAGAGAGAGAGAGAAAATAACCATCGGCTTAATTGTAATCATGTGATGCTCGGCAGATAAAGTATTGTAAAATCTCGCTCTTTATCAAATTAAAATGTATTAAAAGAAATTGACGTAGTATTGTGCGTTATCATTTCGAACTGATACACTATTCTGACCACATACGTATGTATATATTTTTTTAGACTTAAGATTCTACCTGTTGAGCGACAAGGTTTGTGCTATTATAGATTTGATCTCATAATAATAGGAATTAGAGCCATTATCGAACTGTATAGTCGATCAAGTTTTAATATAACACACTAACTACATTAAATTTCAACAAGTATACATTATTTAATTTGATTAAGAAAAAAAACATATGTACTTACATTTTCAGGTACATGTATGTATCTCACAGAGCGAGCTTTGATGAAGAAAGATTCAAAACCATAATGATCGCCACGCAGATCAGTATATATTGCGTCGGTCACAGTGATATTCATAAAACTGTTGAAAAAACACACTTATTAATATTTTTTATTAAATATGAATGAGTTTTAAATTAAAATGATTATAAACAATGTTTGGTGGATATGAAGTTGGGATAAAATTCATTTCATTACTTTCATATGTAAATATACGTATATTTTTGTTTTGTTAACAATTACCCATCAACATGATCTATTTCTCCAGTGACTGAAGAATCGTTTAGCAAATCGATAGTTGTACATTCACCCTCTAAAGCCTTCGCTAATCCTGTCAAGTCGTTATATAATCTATATCTTTCACGAGACATCCCAAAATCTGCCGCCATATTCGGAACGGACTTTAAATTTTTGACAGTTCGTTTGCCAGTTATTAATTTGTTGCCAGTGTAAAAAACTTTTTCCTAATATAAATAGGCTCGTATTTTCAGGTCAGAATTTTAATACGGTTGTGGTCAGAATTTATATTGTATGGGTCAGAATTTCTATTACATGAGTCAGAATTTATATTAAAAAGTCAGAATAAGCGGCCAGAATAAATATTGGTAAACATATTTCGTTGGATAAACCATCAAGCAATGCAATTGGCCCATCAACATCCGCATCTGTGAAGCGTAGAGGCGTCTCGAAACATAAATATAAAATATGTGACACTTTATCACATCGGCAGACGATCAAACGATTCGAGACAAGAAACGATCAGAGACGAGCTCAGACAGGCAGACGGTATTTGCGACAGTAAACAATATCCGAGGTAAACCGAGGGATACTTAAACTGAATAAATTAATCTTAAATGTTTTTTCGGCTCCAAAACCCGAAAAAATATTAAGGATTAATTTATACAGTTCAAAAAATGAAAGAACGAAATTTTAAAATTTATAATTTCAGAATGTTCTATCTTTACTTTAAGACATTAAAAAAATAATCTAAAAACTTTTTTAATGATTTTCTAAAGCACTTCTAATTAGATTACTGTAAATTATTATTATTAATAGTATATTATATCTTATCTATATTTTTACAAAATAATTTAGAAGTGAAATGGGAAAAAAATATGTAATTATTTTTATGGTTTATATGTATTTTATTTATCAAATTTAAAAATTACATTCTTAAATTAAAATAATTTTTTTAACATAATTAAACTACAATATAACACATTAGCTATTAAATACAGGGCCGACCCTAGGTTATTTGGCGCCCCAGGCAAAAACTAAATTTGCCCCCCCCCCCTATTAATACTTTAATAACTTATTACATGAGCGCAAAACTATAATTCAAATGATTATATTTGACACCATACTCTTTTTTGCAATTGTGGGTATTTAAGAATTTGTAGTTTTATTTTCGTCTCAATTTTACGCGTGAAATAATCTAAAGAGTGCACAGTAGTGTATACAAAAAAATAATATCAGATTATATTCTTTAACAATATTGTTTGATAATTTTAAGTGAATATTGCGCCATTATTTGGTATCACGATGCCACACAAGATCTAGCGCCCCAGGCGATCGCCTGTACTGCCTGCCCCTCGGGCCGGCCCTGATTAAATATAATATGTTTGCTTAAGTAAAAATAATTAAAACACAGACTAGAAATGTTCACAATGAACAATTAATATTAATTATAAACATAATAAATAGTAAGGATTACTCTATGAGTACACATTATTACAAAATATATTTATTAAACACTTAAATATTTTGCTTATCAAAATAATGTTATATTGATATGTACATACATACATATATATAAAAATATGCTTCTTTAAAATTTAACACAAAGTAATGAAATAATTATGTTAATAAAACGCCTTTATATTGTTTAGGTAAAAAAGTTTTTATAAGTGCGGAATGTGTTTGTAAATATAAATACTTAACATAATGTATTTTATTTTTCGTATTATGACGGTATTTCAAAGTTTTATAAAAAATATATTTATTTTTTTATAATTGTTGAGATGAAATCACAGCTATATGGATCCATATGTTTTTTTACTATTTACATACATACATATTATACAATGAGATCAACTACAGTTTTTTATTATTATTTTATATTAAAAATATATGTAATACTTACTTTAAAAAAATACTATGTATTATGTTTAAAATATATCTGTCTGAATATGATAGTTATTGCACGTGCTTGTTAAAATTACTATTTATTCTGTCAACTAGATATATTTTTACATATTTGTTTTATAATATAAAAAAATGTGTGTACGTAAACATGCAGTACACATACATAAATTATTAGTTTATTTTAAAGAAAATTCAATTACGGATACCACATAAAACCGACGATTTTGGAACGCTTTTATCTTATTTTAATGTTTTCATAGTAATGATAAATATTGAAAAAAATAAAAGAATTGCTTATTATTGTGTGCTACATCAAAAGAAAGTGCTTAATTTTTTTTCTCTTAGTAGTTGCTTTTTTTCTTAAGCATTCATAATTGATAACATATTAGCATTTAAAATCCATCGGATTTACTGATATTTAATTATAAAATTGAATTATTGAAAACCAAACTATTTTACTAACAATATAATAGGCACATGCTGTATTGTAAAGTTATATACATAAGATACTGCCTATCAATGAGAAATAGCACAGATACTTTTACAATTATTTTTTAATTTATGTGCAGTAAAGCAATACAACAATGGAATAGATGTTACTGTTTCTTATCATTGAATTTAACAGCTACATATATTTTAACATGTGTTGACCTAAGTGTTAAACAATCCATTTCTACGTAATATAAAAGTGTGGTGTTTAAGTTAATCTAATTTCAAAATCATCTCAAAACCTTCCTTAAATTAAACACATTTAATTTAATTTAATTTTGTGGGTTAGAAACATATATACTAAAATTTATTCCACTTTTTGAATCTTTAGCACTGTATCTTTTCAATTTTATTATTTTAACACAAAATTTCACACAAACTTTTACACAATAGACAGATTGTTCTTTTTGGTTAAATTATATATCGCGTATTTAAGTTCACTGGTTGACGACTTTTTAACATATGAGGTAGTTGTGTCTTGCAGCTGCTGCATGTCTTCTGGTATCGGCTCCAAAATCATCGATTGAGGTAGAGCCGGAGACAATTCTGGGGAGCTATCACTTAATACAATTGGGGATTTCTTTGGCCATGGAGGTGAGTTATTTGCTGTAGTTGGTGGGGTGATTTCTATGGTGGTGAGAGCGGTAAGACCGTCCTGTTGACTAGCTAACTTTAAAGAATCTTGATTTGCACATTGCTGAAAATGGAAAATATAACAATTATTGTTAAATATGGAAGTGGAAGAGTTACTGAAATTTATATTCAATTTTATTAACGACTGGCTAACAATAAATGCCCAGCGTTTCCTAAGATTAAGCGGTTAAATCTGTTATATTTACATACATAGATTGGTTCTTCAGAAAGTATACACAAATGTAAACTTATTCAAGGTTAACAAGACATAATGCTGTGAAATGTGTATTTACCGTAAAACAAATTTCTTTTCATAACTTATGTCATCCACAAACTCTATCAAACATGATTTTGCTAGTAAGTACAGCTTTATTTTGCTAACTCATAATAAATATCGTCAGCATCATCATCATCGTCATCGATAACTTCCCAGTCCATTATCCATCTCTGTGATATCTTTATATATGATTATACTTTGTTGAGGAATATGTTAGTGAGCACTACTAGTTTTACCAACGTTTTATAAATTTATACATTTATACATTTTGTGATGAAAAGAGACGAAGTAGAGCAGAGTCACCAATATAAATTAACTTGATTTCATTATGTTTAGAATTCATCCTCAAACCTATATTTCTAGTTGATAACTAGAAATAGCTTTCAAATATTATACTTATGTATAGTATCAATATTGTTGTTATTAGCAGAAAATTGTATTAATTTATGCTCTGTTTTAGTAACACATCAAGCTTCTTTCAAAGCAATATTTAACAAAAGTTAATGTTTGTTTGAAAGAAAGTGTATAAGAAGCATATTCGGATCATATAGACATTGTTAATAACAAAATAGTCTATGAAAGGTGTGGCAAACTTTTTCTTTTCGCTTATTTTCCAGAAAAGACGAAGATTAGTCTCAGATTGTGCAACGTCTCACATACACCGGGATGGTTATTTTCAGTTCTTGAGTTCCAAAAAATATTTTTTTAATCATTGAAGATCGTTATCGAGATCCACCAGATTGTCATATTAAGATTTTTGTTTGTAAGGAAATATCTGATAAATATGCAGTCGTGTAATTTGTAAGCAAGTTAGAAAGGATGGCCTATAAAAACTTGGATTTCATGTCTATGTTCGAACAATCCCGTAAGGACTTCTGTATGAAACAGCAGAATAGAATGGACTCTTTGTGAATCTTGATATTTGACATATGGCACTATTGATATCAGATACACTGCGGGAATAAATTTGCATTATTGCACATTAGCCTTCAAATACCAACAATTAAAGAACACTTTAATTTTCATACCAGAAAATAATATGAAAAATATTTCGTGAAATCACACTAACTCACTAAACTCGTGTATCGATGACTATGACAAAAACAACCATAAATTTAAATACAAATACAAAATGATAAAGCACATATTGCTTTAAAGGCTAAAGACAACATATCAATGCTACCAGATATTTAGTGAAATGTACTCAAATTATCACATATTTTATTGTTTTTTTTCTATATTTTCCTTTTTCTTTCGCCTAAATTGTAAAAGGTTTTTAGTTTTTTTCCTTAAATTATAACCATTGAAGTTTTATTTTATATCATTATATTTTATCAAACTGTGAATATGATAATGCTTATAAACTAGTAGAATGTAAAGGTGATCCAATTTCAGTTTCCGAACTTTTTTTTAATATAAATAAAAAATATAAGGATATCTTCGGATTTCTCATTATTAATCAAACATTATGTATTTTATTAATTATGAAAAATAATATCAATTAAATGGCCGCATCTGGACCTTTTTCAGCAGCCGATCCTTTCGATGACTTTTTCGTATATTTCGGGTGGTATCTCGGCTATAACTTGGCGGATGTTGGTTTTTAGGTGCTCAAACGTTCGGGTTTATCAGCGTAGACATGACTCATAGTGTAACCCTACAAAAACAATTCAACGGTGATTAATTGCATGATTTTGGCGTCCAGTTGATATCACCAAAACATGATATAATGCGATCTGGAAACTTCTCACGCAAAACATCCAACTTTTCACCCGATGTGTGGCAAGTTGCGCCATCTTGTTGGAACCACATATCTTCCACATCAATATCTTCGATTTTGTGTCAAAAATAATCAGGTATCATGCGCATGTAGCGTGCACCCTTGACTATTACAGTCCTACCTTCATCGTTTACAAAAAAGTATGGCCTAATGTATATCAGTATAAGGTTTAAGGTATCAGCCATAAGAAGCCCAAATCCAAAATAGTTGCGAACGCCGACGAATCAACAATTCCGGGTCTTCGGTCACACTTTTACTTACAGCAGCAATATGATACACATGCCTTACCCTATCTCCAACGGTTCCAGTACCTTCAATTTTTTCACTACGTTGCGAATTGTTCGCTCAGTAGGACGATGAAATTGATCATAATCTTCTTGTAAATTTCAATACACAGCTCGTACAGAATTATATTTCTGTAGAATGATTGAACAATTTAATGTGTTGAGCAGTGGTTAAGCGGTCCATTTCATAAATGTGTTGTAGCAAACTAAAATTTGACACTTTGAACACGTGTGATTATTGACAGCTATCTGATTTGCACTACTGTTAACATAGGAAACTGGAATTGGATCACTCTGTATAGTTAGTATGTTTGTAAAATTAATTATAATATTGAAATAAACGTATTAAAAAAAAATGTTTCTGTTTTTTTTAATTTGTCTCTACATACCTTTCCGAATAACCTTGAACGAAAAATTGTTTTTACACATCTTGGAAATGGTTTATTGTTGCCTCTTAATAGTACATATATGTACGGATCTAGGGTGTAATTGAGGAGCATCAACATGTCTGCAATTTGAAACATGATAAGATGAAGACCTGGACGACTGTTTGGTGGATTTAACTGTGCCAACATTATAGATATCTGAAATAGATATTATAAGCATTTATATGTTATATAAATATGAATGAGGAATATTTTATTTAGTTAAATAACGCACCATTTGTGGCATCCAGCATATAATAAAGCACACCGAGAGGGTCGCCATCAATTTGCTGAAGGCGATCTCATCAGCCGTTGCAGCGTTGTAGGTAATAGGGTCGTTCAGATTAGAAGCTGCCAATGGTTTTCCTTTATTTGAGTTCCTAGATATTCTTCTGACGAGCAGACGTTGATCACCGCTCTTGGAGCAACTGCGGCATAGCACTCTAATCACAGCCAAGTTGCACCAAACTAAGCATACGCACAGTAGAGTACCTATGGACAATATTTTGTGTTAGCAATTTTAGTTTACTATTTTATGGCAAAACACATAATTAAATCAATAAACACATCATGCTAACGTTAACATACACTTAGATATAGAAAAATAAATACCGAATGCAAAGTAGACAAATGCATAGGCTACGTCGATCGGTTCGGTGGCGTCCCTGTACCGCAGACAGCGGTACCTGGGTGCCTCATGATCAAAGTATATTCCAAATCCTAAGAACGGAAGGCACGTGAGCAGGGCTGCCCAGCCCCACAACACAATTAGAGCCTTCCGCACCACATAGTATGTCACATGCTGTAAAATAATGCAACATACATGTTATAAAGATGTGAATGAAAAATCTATCTATATAATATAATAATACTAATGAATATTAATGTCACTTGTACAAAATGGGCCCATATTTTGGAATCTTTACAATTATAGGTGTAGCTTAATAATATGTTATTTACAGGAAATAAATATGGAAGAGTGTGCTAAACTGAACCTATTCATTTCTAACGGTTATATAAAAATAGTGGTGGTTTTTCTATATTTATAGATATTGTATAGTAAATATTGCTTATATATTTGATACTATGTTAAGTATGTCAAAATATATAAATACCAAGATAATATCGTTCATTCTACGAAATATAAGGGTGTAATTAATCAAATAGTTGTGGTTGTGTTACTTCCATCATACAGATTGCTAATCTAAATTAAATCGATTAATTAACTTTTGTGAGTCGAATATATATGTAATGTGAATACACATCATTTTAGAATTTAATTTATTAGTAATTTATTTGTCTACTAGTTTATCTTATATAGTATTTTCTAAATAGAGTTTGAGTGCATCTTGACTTGAACTTGAATCTTTCGATTATATAATTCAGGTATTTTGAATTTTTTTGGTGAAAATATATGTTTCGGTTTAATAATTTTTTTGAGTAGTTGAGGGTTCAAGAATTATGAGTTAAAAATCATAATTATAGCTAAGAGCTCAAAGCTTTAAAACATCCAAATATGATGATGTACAATTCTTGGTTAAAATCAATTATAAAAATTAAGTTAAAATTATTTTTGAGTATTTTATTAAAGGAAATGGTTAAACAAATAAGAACGACGTTAAAAAAATCAGCATATATTTTAATATGTGTATTAATAAAGTTATCTTATATTTATGGAAAACATTTTATTATAAGCTTTTATTGAATAAATATTCGATTTATTTTAATTAATCATTCTTAAGACCATATAGTAAATTTGATTGAAAACATTATATATTATAAGTTAATTAATATAACTGGTTTTTTCGAGAGTTGATTAAATAAAATAAACGTAAAATTGTGTTAATTAAATATAAATTCACTTTATTTATAAACTTGTCCTCTTATACATTATGAGATAATTGATTTAATTGCGGTCAAGTATTTCGACCTTGACATCTAATTATTATCAACTTGTTATATGTACATGTTGAATAAAATCGACAAGAGGATGCATCATTGTCGTACACCCTTTTGATTAACATTTATGAGACTAACAATAACTTCATACCATTGGGTTTATTGCGATTCTTTGACCTTCTACTCCTTGCATGAGTGACTCCAACGATACGGGGTTGAAACAAGGGTTCAATGAGGGTTGATAGATCGAGGGTTTCGTAATGCTTGCAATCCGATTAATGCAAGTTACAAAATTGGGTCACAAATCGAACTGGCGATGGACTAGGTTGTGCAAACTGTAAACGGTGTTTTTTAAACAGTAGTTTATATTCACGAAGATATTTTATAGGGAGTATGATTTTGATTAATACTATTGTATGATCCTACATTCAACTTGAAGCGTTACCACTAATAATTTAAAATTACAGATTTTCATGTAAAATTAAATATTTATACTATAGAGAGGGTAATTATTTCATTATGAACAGTTTTCAATACCCATTGCTATTAGTTTATCGATTGTTAGGGACATATCTTTATTTTTTTAAATTGTCTTATCAGTAAAAACGGATGGCCTTCAACATCATTTCATGCTGCTTTTAATTTGCAATATTTCCAGTCGTATATAAAAAATTGAAGATAATAGTTATCGATAATAATAAATAGTTAAATAAATAATGCTCTTTTAATAAATAATTGAATCCACAACAATAAATAATACTAATCTATACTTAGGCAAGAGATAAAATGATAAAATTATTTCAAGGAAAACGAAACCATTTTTGATAGCTATTAATAAAGAAAAACATTTTTATTGTAATAAATATAAATAAGGAAAATATTTTATTATTTACTACGGCTCTTACTACAGCTTATTTTTTTTATTTAGATATGCATTTTATTTTTAAAATAAATAGCACTTGAACTTTTTCTAGGTCGAATATGAATATAGAACGAGATTCAGCAATCAATCATCACCACTTATTACATATGTATAATATATATTTGTTTATTGTTGTTATCTGTGTTTCTCAAATATTCGACAAAAAGTATAAAATACATTAGAATAAACGTTCCAAGGAATCGTTCGCTCCTAGAATAGTAAATTGCGAAAATTTATCTTCGTTGACTTTTCATCTCATTCCTAATAGTCGCCGATGAAAAATATTTCAATCGAATAAAATGTCGCTGTGTTGTTTCGTTTGTCATCTCAGATTGATTTTCTTTATTAATTTTGCTAATAGCATTTTGAAGGACTAAGAGAAAGATATAATTTAACTCAGTTGCGAAACCTAATCGGCTTACGGTTCAACGGGCCAATTTGTTGAAAGTCGGACAAAATTTTGTTTAATACGCTTTCATGTTTAATATATGAAAATAATCGTAAATATAACTTATATACAGTATGGTTCAAAAACAGCAAAACATATTATATTTATTATGTAGCACTGTCCTACTTCTCTAGAAATATACTTAGAACGCATAAACAAGTGTAGTTATCAATTTGGTTTAAATAAAAGTAAAATATTTGCTCCTTATTTGCTTAGCGTTCCGATGGCAGGTCTTTGAAGTCGGAGTCTTCGCTGACATGTCGAGTTGTATTATTGTCGGCTGTGATTTCATGGAGCAGCTGGGACCTGTCGTGATGTGTTCATATGATCCACTGATGTGCTTCATGACCATGCATAGCGTCTTTTCTAGTCTGTCTTTAGCATTTCTCACCGCGTGTCTCATATTTTATAATACGAGACAGCTCTGGCGAATCGCAAATGAGGATGTTTGCGGGGCAATTGCATCGCATCGCATTCAGGAGGATACACTCATAAAATGTGTTTAAACATTAAATTAGAAATGGTCCAGATCGGTAAGCAAATGGTAGAATAACAATAATAATGATACATGTTTTACCAATCTCAAAGCTTTTTTATATTTTACTAATATAAATAATATATTTAACATACTTAAATATTTACAAAAATGATTGCAAAAATAAATACAATATAGATATTTTACATATACCTCATTATTATAGTCACATACTAAATATATTACATATATTTTTTTATTTATCGAATATATCGAGAATTCTCGAGGAAATGGAGAAGTGAAATGAATAACAACGAGAAACTATAATACCTATGAATAAAGCGGTATTTAAAATTATTTTCTTTTTTAGAATAGTAAAGAAAAATGTTTATTCTCCCATTAGAAAAATAAGGAAAAGAAAGAATTGTCATAAATAATATGAATTATTAATCAATTTGTTTTTAATAGAATTATTTACTATACAATTTAATTTATAATATAATTTTATTAATAATATGTATTATATATTGTACATTAAGTAGTTGTTTAAGGATGTTATTAAAAATAATTTGAAATGTCTTTCAAGTGTCTAAAGAATGAAGGAATGCTGAAAATTGATGATATAAAAAACTCTCTTGTGGAATGGAAATCTTAGAAAAGCTTGATTGAAAAGCCTTAAATTCAATTTATAATTGAAAAGGTAAATAGATTAAATTGAATTTAAATTTTTAATATTAGGAAAATCTCATCTCCGTTGAAAGCATGTACTTTTCGTAATAGGCAGGAAACGGCTTATAAAGAAGTCTTAGTAGATAAACAAATTCTGTTCATTATATCGAATACACACATAAAATCACACATAAGTGAAAAAATACAAGAGGTAGAATATTAATTTTCAATTCAATTAAGGTCAGTGCTATTTCTAGATTCCAAGGGATGTATCTGTTGTGGATGCGCGATAGGAATTTTGATGAAATTTACCTTGGCATATAAAAAAGAGTATTGAGTACATAAGGAATCGTGAGAAGTTTGAAACTCTCGCACAATTTTATATGAGCATTTTATATCTTTCTCTATAGCGAGTGGCTCGAATACCACAGTTTATTGGCTTTTCAACGCTATTTCTGGGGATCAACATGAAAAGTATTCATTTTTTATATAATGTAAATATTTTTTATGGGTTTGCTGCTTTATTTATATTTATTAAAATAATAAATTATCGTGATTTATATCAAGGTACCGTTTATTATTTTAATTGTTCTATTCATAGGACATTTATGTATTCTGTTTTATACAATGTTTGCTTATTTATTTCCATATTACGTCACAAACCTTGTTTGCATATTTAACAATAGATAAACATGACGATACAAAGTTATAAAACAACGACTTTTGTCTAACTTTCCAAATTTACATAGATTATTTACATTTGATATTAAGAAAACTCGACTGTAATTTTAATCAAATCGTATTTTATCATAGTTGAGTATATGCACACATATACACTGTTTAAATAATGTTTATATATTATTTAAATATATATGTATATTTATTTAAATATTATAAAAATAAGAATATCAAACGTTAATTTCCATTAAATTTTGCATTTTGTATAGGGGGAAAAAGCTACAGTAGATTTAATTTCAGTCTAAATACCAAAAAACTTTTAGACGTTCAATAATATGACAATATTAAAATTTGTTTTCATTATATATGAGTATATTTGATAATACCCTAAATTAAGATTGTTATCAATAGCAGTTTTTGAATATATTGTCAGAGTAAAGTGTTGAAAGTCCATGAATTTGACTGAATCAAGGTGTTTATAAAATGAACTCCCTATTCTTATATAGAAACTATATTGCTTTAGTTAGACATTATAGATTCTCGATGTTTTTCATTTTTCGAGAAGTAAAAATTCTCAGTTACACATCTCGATTTTCTCGAAAATTTTTTGATAAATTTAAATAAAAAATATTAATATAATAAATAGTATATGAGAAAACAGGATAAACGTTGAAGAGAAAAAAACTTCAATAGGATGATGATTTGATTTAATAGACGCAAATAATCGAAGGACCAGAACGAATCGATCAACTTTGATTGATTACAGAGCTTTGAGCTACGAAAGACTTTCGGGCTCTCGTATTTATATCTAAACCATAGAGAAAATCATCAATATTTTTCATATTTCATATTTCAAACAAGATAATTACAAAAAATCTCTTTGTAGTATTGAAAATCGATATTTAAGTTCACCAACAGATTAATGTTATGGAGTAACTCTAGAAAGCCCCCATACATTTTTGCAATCTGCCGATATTAACGGTGATAATTTCTTCTTATCTAAATACTAACGTAGTTTTTAGGTTACTAAAGCAAATATAAGGCCGATTAGAGTACTTGAGAAAATCGTAAACAATTTTTTGCTATTCAAATACTTAAAAGCTTTCAATAAAACATGCAATCATCTGGCATGGACCCACCTTATTTATGCAGTGGTTGTAAAACATTAAAAACATTTGTAGAAATTTAATTTTTAATAAAAAAAAGGCTTGGAAAATTCTTGATATATTATAATATATCAACAAATTGCTTGAGAAATGAAAATTCTCGATTTGTGGTTTTTACAGAAATTCTGGAGAAATAATTCTCGAGAAAAAACACCAGTTATGTATAATATTATTTTTGTATATACATATGTAGAAAGCATTATAAATATTAAATTATAATTTAGATAAAATAAATAAATATACTATAAATTAAATATATGTATTTAATTAAATATTTAAAGGATCAAATCTCCCAAAACACATACAGTTTCAAATGCTCTTAACTTCAAAGGGTACAAATTTAATTTATATCAAAATTAATAAAATATAACTGTATACGCAATCAACAACTATTTATACATTTATTTTGCAAGTCCAATCACTAGAGAAAAGAAGTGCAGAATCTCAACGAAATTAAACATCCATGTGCATTTTTTTCTCAGAATTGTTTTATATTCAGATCCGTGTGTTGTGGACAATAAACACAAATATGCAAAAGGCTAGACAAAACAAGGAAATGATTAATGCAATAGTGTAAGATGCTTTGAATAATAGGATTTTAACCCCGTATCTTATGAATACGATAGTACACGTTACATATACAAAATTATTCAAGATCCATTTAGAAAGTGATTCGATAAATTCTGGGGTTAACATTTTGATAAAAACATGGTTAACAGAAAAGCTAAAAATAATTTTATGTTAAATATATGTATATTTTTTTCGGGTTTTTATTTTTCTGTATCATCGACGGTTTGTATAAAATTGTTAATATTAAAAATATGCTCACGTTGTTAGTTATTTATATTCTATTAATATATATTTTTTCAATAAATTTATTCGCAAAACCTTAAATATCGCTAAAAGGTCAGAATTATTAAACGGTTCGAATCGGTAAAAATTAAAGTACAAAAGAAAAATCATTATAAAGTATAATAATGAGATAATATGTATCAGTTATAAGCGAATAAAAATTCGCATAATTGACAGTCACTTAGTTTAATATAACGGTTGAGTTCACGTGAGGTTTGAGTCGATTACAAAAATTGTAATTGACACAAGGAGAGCTAGGAATCAGCATTGTATGTATTATGTGTTCGTAAGAAATTATTGTTTAAGTTAATTAATTAACGAAATACGGAGTAATAGTAAAATGGCATCTAATAATATAATTAATTAACGTAATGCAAAAAGCAGATACATCTCAATCAAAAGCTGTAACTCTCTTTGTCTGTCGTGTTAAACTGTGTGTTTGTTTTATCCAAATTTCTTTATATTACATATATATCAAAAAATATTATTTTGTTGCATCTAATTATAATAAAGGCCGCTGAAAAACTTAAAATATTATATAAACAAGAAAACAAACAGTTAAAAAAATACAATATAAAATAATTTCGACATTTTGACCATTAAAATCCAATTATTATTTTTTTGTGGAAAACGAGTACAAAATTTTAATGATCAAAATGTTTTTAGTTAAATACTGGGTTTCCAATTAAATTGTATAATACATATTTTACGCTGAAAAAACATCGTTATATAATATTAAATAAACAATCGAAATTTTCTCAATGCATAGCTTACATAATTTGAGTGTTAAAGAGTTGAATTGAAAAAAAATCAAATGTTCATTAAAAATATTAGTATTTGTATACTTAAGTCAAACCAGTTTAAATTGTGTAATAAAACGTATAATTCAAAGAAAAACATTTATATAATCATATCGAATTCAATACACAGGATTTAACACTAGATTTTATATTTCTAGATTTATATATTAGATGTTTTAATATGAAGTTGTTAAATGAAAAGCATTTTTTAAATAAAATAATAATTTTATTTAGCAAAATTTGATCCATTAAAGATATAAAAATTGCTCCGTAATAAAACGGCGAAGAACACAATAGCAGTGACAAAACAGCGCAGCGTCAAAACAACGCAATATATTGGACGATATTTATTTATCTTATCATTTATCTTTACAATAAAGGAATATTATCAATATTTTGTAGGTCCACTACTATCCCATACAACTCATACTAGTAATAATTTAATGTTAAATATCTAAATTTAGATTAGATTTCACGTATAGCAAATATATGTCAAATATGCGCCCCATTAGAGATGACAAAGCTTTGTTTGACATTGTGTGAAATTTTATCGAGAAAATCCATTAAGGCAGAAGCGGTACGAATTTAGATTATTAATTATATGAATTTAAAATCTTGCTTATAAATATAAGCACTTTGATTATGGCTCGTGTATCCGTTTCGACATTGTCTCATGATGATAAATTCGTCACATATCCAAATTGGAGTCCATGAGGTCAACGTATCTTCCGATAAAACTGTGTACAAACAAGCACATGGTTCTTTAGTATTGATTAAGTATATTTTGGACACAAACTGAGGAATCCGTCGGTATGTAATGTATATTGTCTAGAGACCCATTCTTATTAGTCTTTTTCCTTGTTTACTATGGTATTTCATGTTGTGTTAATTTGTGTAGTCTAAAGAGAATTATGGGGGTTGGTGTAAATTCGTTTATTAATCATCCATGTCAGCGAAAAAAAATGCTTAATGAACAATAACACTTCCTTCGTATTTTTGTGCTTTTTACGGGAAAAGCTCGCGTGTCACCATTCAGTGAAAATGTGTCAATGAAAATTGAAAAGTCGATTGAAAAAATAAATCACCCTTATCGCTTTAATAATAGTGATAAATGAAGTAATCTAGTTTTCTCTATATATTATAATCTATCTATATATCATAATTCTCAAAGGACATTTGTCTAATACTTTAGCAATATGATTTTTTTTACAAAACGTATTTTGTGGTGAATGAATTTTCAAAAAATATTTAATATTGTACTATTATTGCATTATTATTGTATTTTCTTTAATGAGAATGCGCGTGAACTCAAAATATAGCTTTTGGTGATTGGAAAAACAGAAAAAACTAAATCATTTAATGGGACTGAAATAAAAAAAAGTGTTGATTATTATAATCAAAAAGCACCATGAATGCATAGAGATTTTCTGGATCTACGTGTATTACTATAATATCAACTAATTTTCAAGGTTTGTATCCCTATAATGCTACTAAAGAATTTGCATGAACTAATATTGTTAAATAACAAGAAATGAACATGAGAGTTTTTATAGAAGGACAAACAATTGTGATTATATACTAAAAATAGGGTTTGAAAAAAAATATTGATCATGATTAAATATGATGGTCCACATAAAATAGGGTGTGTTAAATGACTATTGCTTAAAATCTAGACTATTACAGGTTTAGATGCTGCCATCCAATGTCACCTTCACACGAGTAACTCAAAATATGGTAAGCGTTATTTTATATGCTCATATTTTTTGCGGTAAAGTAAAGGGGTCAAGTTTGGCGATCCGTTTATAGGGAAATGATATCCCAAATAAAATGTTGAAAGGATAATTCAATTTATATCTAAACAGTGTTTTCGTACGGTAAGTACACATATGTACATTGCCCCGCAAACCCATAAAGATGTACACGTTTACGTTGAATAAACAAAAATGTTTATATATCAAGAAATGTACATAGTTTTCAGGAATTAAATTCATCATCCAAAAACTTCGCACGACGGTAATAACATTAGATAAGAAAAAAGCGATCTAACCTTCCTACATATTTATATAATCAAAAAATCATAAATACATCTAAATGGCTTAAAATCAGATCTTAGAAAAAATAGGAACCAATGTTTCCTAAATGAGGTTCGACAAAACTGCAAGGAACATCTTTATGAACAGCAATCACTGCTCGTACTGACGTTAAAATTGTATATTTACGACAGTGATATATTCTCGATATTTACGACAGTGATATTTTATCTGTATATATACTCAATGTCACACTATGATTTCAATTACCTGCACAAGTAATTTAGAAATCATTCTAATGATCGCTTCGTACAAATAAAAAGAAAAAGCAATTTGTCTCGAAAGTAAGCCCTAACAATGAAAGAGAAATCTCGGGACTAAACAATTGCGTTATTAATTGATAATATTTTACGGACCATCTATTAGCACATCCCTCCTGAGACGTTAATCACTTGTAATCACTCGGATAAATTATTTTGTGTAAAAAAGATGCGCGATAGACAATGCGTTCCACCCTTCTCAAATGTATTTATTCTACTCCATTGTTAATGACCACCGGAGTGGGAATATGTCCGTTTTACTTTTAAGGCGTAAACACATTTCGTGGATGCGTCCAAGAAGCGCCCGCCAACATCATCATCTGCAATTTGCCAGAGCTGTCTCGAGCCAGTTATATAAAAGATTTGATACTTGGTTACAGGTGGGCCAGACAAAGAAGCAAGAAGATGAGTAGATGGAGGAAAACACGTCCAGGGACGCACTAGGAGTGACGCCAATCAGCGTATCGTCAAGAACATATTATAACAGATCACAGCCGACAATAATTTAGCTTGACACTCCAGCGAAAACTCTCTTGACTTTCAAGACTTACCATTTTGACTCCACCACCTGATCTGCGGCATCTATATTTTTATATATATGTGATCATTTATATATGTTTATAAAATAAACTGTTACCAGATTTTTCGGCGTTTATTTTGACTTATTATCAAGAAACCCTTTACAAGTCGATTAAGACAGATCTGATCTAATTAAAATATAAACGGACCTTCAATGTAAAAATACATATAGAGATACATACTGGCATTATATATTATTTTTATAAATACAAGAAAAGTATTAAATGGATTTTATAAACAGATCTTAATGTCGATATTAAACAGGTTTCAATTTACATAAATTCCTTTACTCGTTTCGCTTATCCAAAATTCCTATAAGACCGTACTTAATAATCGGCTCGCTTTATGGTATTATAATAATGTAATACTGTTTGTGAAAGCAATGATAAATTCTACAGATGAGTGCTGCAATTTATCATGTACGAATTGTGTACTTGCAAGAAATGGCGAAACTGCACGAAAGCTCTGCTCGTAGTTGTAAATTGAACTTGAATACTATGTGTGTAAAAAGCAATTTTTGTTGTAAGTGTACAAAAGTGCTTTTGTGCACAGGGGTATCGTATTTGGTTTCAAACATACACATAAACAAACGTGTGAAAAGTGTATGGTGAGCTTTTTCAATTTTCTAAGAAAAACTGTTTGTTGAAATAGGATAAGAGAATTTGTCCCGAGAAAAGCTGTCGATGAGACTTTAAAATAAATACCATATAAAACAATATTATGATAGATAATATTGAAAGCATAAGATTCAGAATAAAAATTATATATTATAATATATTAGTTTAATATAATTATTACTTTCTAGCTAGTAACAAAAAATAGAGGATTGAGATCAAAAATAGCTTTGTCAGTGTCTTAAAAATTACTTTATTGTTTGTCATATCTTATATTTAGTATATTACCACAAAAACTCGTTTTTACATATTCATTGTTACTGAAGTAAGTCTTATAGTGAATTAAAATTAAGGGTAAACATTTTCAGAAAATATATGAATTTGTGTAACAATGCCAATTATATAACAATAACGGTATATTTTTTTATAAAATATGTTTAACGTAGCATAATAGAAAGAACCTTATATTTATATGAAGCTTAATAAAGTATTCTTACAAAAACTTATTTATAAGATTTATTTGTATTTAAATTAAAGGAAATGTGAAAGCATAAAAGTGAATTATTGAAAAACATGTATAATTTCGCAGAATTTATTAATAAAATTTGATCACGTTCTCGCCATTTTATCAATGCTTTGCTTTTTAATATCATAAAAAAATAAAAACTAAGTTAGCGATACTTTTAGCTTTTTTTAAATGCAAATTAGCCGTGAATCTTGCGTGATAAACAATTCTCGTATAAGGTGATTGTGTTGCGAAACATTTATAATCCATTATGGAATAATAGATTATTAGGGAATAAATCATGAGATTACGTGACTATGAATAATTTATAAATTACAATATTCCCATAAATAAATTATGCTATACTATAAGTTTAACTTAAGCTATATATAAGCCAAAAAAATCTATTAAAAGCTCGTTAAAGAGTAGATTTCACCTCACATCCAAACATCCTGAGATTAATTCCTCTTGATTTGGTATTGTATAATATTATACGTATATTAGTATGAAATATATTATTAGGTACTTAACTTTTTTACAATAGCATTTTTCGGCACATGGTATTAAAAGTAAATAATATAATAAAAAAATCTATTGTTCGAATGTTTTTTTCCTCAGCATTTTTGTATTACTTATATAATACAATGTGGTGTGTATGAAAATAGATGATGATACAATGAAAACATATATAATATAAATGTATGTATATACAATGTGTTCAAACACGACTTTCACAAAAATAAAGTCATATATCTCAGTAATTCGCTATCCGTTATTCAGCTGAAAGAACCGCTTTTATGATTAACACAATGGCAGAAAATTCAGTCTGAGTTTTAGAAGAGCCTTCATAAGTAAATTATGAATATATGGATGTGTGTATGGGCTGTACCGAAAGCCTTTTATTGTGGGAATAATAAGTATTTTACTAAAATTTATTTTATTTGCCAGGAAATAATATAGCAAATAACAGGATTTTCATTATATTATAATTTGCTTAATAATATAATGATGCGATAAATATCTTAGATATTTATATTATAATAGTAGCCAAAATACTAAATGATATTTCAATTCCTGTTAAATCGCGAATCTTTAACAATAAGATCAAATTTACGGCAATACATCGTAAACTTAAAAATAGATAAGTTTCGTCTAGTTGTGTATATTTGGTATAATATAAAACACAAGATCTAAAGGCTTAAATGTATATAATTATAAATACATTATTTATATTTTTATAAAAAATTCTTTATATAAAAAGTAAAATACAATATAGAAAAAAAAGAAAAGATTTTTTTACCACATAAATACTTTATATAGATAAGAAATAAAATCATTACACATATTATAAGCACTCATGCTATAATTATTTTAGGTTTATTAAAAATGTTTAGCGAATTTACAATATTATTAAAATTCTATTCTCCATAATGCATAATATTACCATACGAGTACTCTCTCGCTTTGGTATAATCATCCTAGCTCAATTTTCATTTAAACGTTCTTTGAATAATATAATGTCATCTCCTTTTACATACATCTAAAAGTGTCGTTTCTTAACTTTCAAAATTCCATTCGGAAATTATAGTTTCTGTCACATTAACACGAAAGCTCAACACCGATATTTCTCCCCCTGTCGAACATCGCCTACGATCAATATATTATTATGTGCTATATGAATATAGAGTAGGTCTTTCATTTTTATTTTTACGAAATATCGACGAGTCTTTGGCACAGACTCTCACATTCTGAATACCTGAGCAGAAATTAACGACCGTAAAGGTATTTCACTACGTGGTCAAAAGATACCGCAATTTATGCATGACATAAATTGTCGAATTAGTCTTGAAAGAAATGAATCAGTCCATATTTTTGACATACATGATAGTTATAATTGTATTAATTTAAAACAAAACTAGCTGCAAAAAGCTCTAGGGAGCTTAAAACAATCCTTGACTTTTAAATCCATCTAAACCAATTAGTTAGACATACGAGTAAAATACAAAGCAAATACTCACTTCTTAGTTAAGATCAATGAAGTACTAACTTTACCATGTAAGTTTAACGTAACCCAAGGGCTAAAACAAGAATACAGACGGTCTAGAATGGAAATCTAATTCAATATAGTATAGAAAATATTTGCATTTATTTTTAAGATTAATAGAAAGCCAATATGTTAAATTAGCATATTTATATGTATGTATATGATGTTGTTTTCAGCTACATTTTCCCGCATGTTTTGATTGTTTTTCACCAGCTTGAATTTAAAATGATATTGGTCTATTAATCTGTTATAACATTGCGTTCCACGAAATCAACCACTAAAGAGTCGGTAAGGCGTATTATTTTTACTTGGAATTATGTTCTCAGGAATACTTTAATTGAATTTCATTTTATAATATAATAACAACGCTTTGTTGAATCATAAAATTCTGAATAGCAAATTTATTACGTCTACACTGTTCGATTATATATAGAATTAATATTATTTACAAGTGATAATCTAAATAGTATAATAAATTCAATAAACGATAACTAGAGTAAAATTTAAAAAGAGTTAAAAGGTAATGAATTATGATTTCAAGAAAAAAGTTATGTTAAAATGTAAATTGTAATTTAGGTATAGTTGATAGATTATTTGCATGTACCAATTGTTAAAAAACGTAAATATAGTAAATATACTGAGTAGGTTAAGAAATAATATAATATGAGAAAATAATGCTACATCATTTATTTCATAGCGCAACAACTTTGGAGGTATTACATTAATAAAAACATTAAGGTAATACCTTTGTATTTTTTTAAATATGTTGAATAATTTTATTACAATATAATAACTATTAGTTTGTACCTAATTAGATTAAGATGTATATTTATAGTAAGTTTATTTTTGGCAGTCCGGTTAAAAGAAACAATGATACTTTAGAACATTACTAGCATTCTATCGTATTTTTTAATTACATTATTTTTAACAAGACGATCTGGACACTTATTTTTATCGCTGAACTTACTCTACTTGGAACAATGGGTGGAGATAATATGGTTATCCTTTATTCTAGGAAGTCGTATCCTAAATTGGAACAATCGCCCATCAGCACACAAAAAAGGCAAGGGTTGGATTTATAATATGAATGAGTGTATAACATAGTAAATCAATGGTGTTTTGACCACATTCAACCATACAAATATGGATTGATGTCCATATTATATTACATATAACACAATCGGCTCTGATTCATCACACTTAAATTCAATCGTTTTGTAAGAATAGCAGATAATTGCATATATAATCAAGTAATAGCAATCAATACGCAGTAAAAATAAATTCGTTAATGTATCATCATGTGCATAGCTTGTATTTTTACCAAGAAAAGAAATGTTGTAAGCATATTAAATGTCAATCTAATATTAGTCCGATTCGATAAAATGGAAAATTTATCGTCGCTAGCCAAGTTTGTATTTGCGTCTAGTTTACCACACCCAAAGACGGTTAGAATTAATTGAAACGAAATTAGGGACTCGAAGGCTAGGGTCTGAAATGTCGTTATTAGGTTTCCGAGTCATTTCACGCGGATTACTAAAGATTTCGTATGTATAGATAAAACTTGACCTTGTGGCTTTTCTTATCGATGACAGTATCTCAAACAATAAAAGTCGACGTACACTGTAAGAAAATAAGAAAATTTTGTAAAGAAGTTAATACAAAAAGAAGAGAAAATCCACGGTTCAAAGCTTTACATGAAATATCATATTTAAACTTTTTGCAGGCATTTTTATTATAAACAGAATTAAAATATGTTTATCTACGATACGGTAAAAGAATCTGACAATATTGTTAAAAAGTTATACTGCTTTGAAATTAAACTTTATGTTTATTAAATAATTAAAAATATTTGTTTATGAAAACTAGTAAATAATTTTATTTTATTTTACAAAATTTTAAACCTTCATGTTATTTAAAAATTTTCACGTTATTAGTCATTAATAATACATATATAGTACAAATAAATAAAATAAACAAATCTAGATCTATTTTATAAGATATAATAATTCAACATCGTATTATTCTGTTCTTAACCAAGAAGTTTTGTAAATTTATCTATTTATTCTCAACAATAAAAATTCAAAAGTATAGGCAATTAAAGATGCCCTAATTTATAATAATATGTAAGGATAATATTGTTGTATTTTATAAAATTAGGTAATTAATAGTTGATATTTTTGAAAGAATTACGTCTAATTTTGAGTTTTACTTTAAAATTCGCATAAAAAACTGTTTTAATGTATTGCGAAAAAAAATGTTTTTCATCTATCATTAATTTTTAATTGACACTATAACTATTGATAATTTTAGTATTAACGTGTTTTATAAACGAAATAGTAGTTATGTTATCATTATATGCATTCTAATATATTATCTCATCTAATGCAGTAGACTATGTATATTTACATATAGTGATCTAAACACGAAACTAGGTATATCAATAAAAGCCATTGTCATTAATAAAAGTTGACAATTTTAACGCAAAAAAGTTAAATGTAAAATTGTACATATACACTGTATAATCATAACACGGTTAAATGTTATCACAATAATTAATTTTAAACTTAATAACAATAAATCAATAGTAATATTTACACTATATGTGTGGAGAATATTTGTTACTGATATAATTATATCTCTCAAGTTTTGGGTTGCTTCAGAATTTGTTCAAAAGTAATTTCACGTAGTGTTATTTATTTTCAGACCTTATTAGTATGTTGAACTTCATCACGTTACGTTCCTAATAAAACCGAAATGTTTCATCGAATTAAT
This sequence comes from Plectrocnemia conspersa, assembly GCF_051122295.1. Lineage (NCBI taxonomy): Eukaryota > Metazoa > Arthropoda > Insecta > Trichoptera > Polycentropodidae > Plectrocnemia > Plectrocnemia conspersa. The sequence goes on from NW_028277173.1 coordinate 14,228,805, forward strand.
AGAGTACATTTATATTTATTTGCAACATAAAATGGTTTTCATATAATGGATCGTAATATATAAAATATCTCAGTCTATATATTTCGCTATTTTAAATACATGATGATACATATTATATAAATTAAATTAGTGGCAAATATACTCGAGACATAGATTATATACAAAGCACGTAAATATAAAAATATATAATTTTATTTTCACGTATCATAAGACATTTATTATAAATCTGTTGTGTAACAGTGTGGCAGTAAAAGTTGACAGTAAAAACAATGAATAAATATAAATTATATCGTTTCATGTTATGTGTTTTAAGTTTCAATTGCACATAGTTCATGTTAAAACTTAATTAATCTCTGAAAAATGTTAAAATAGTTGGATTGTGTCCACCTGTTCCACAAAAGCTTACGTGACACGTCACATGGTGCTTTTATAGTTAATAAAAAGTATCTACGTCCAAGGCACGACTATAAAGATCGCAGTTTCAGAGTCAAACCTAACCATTTATTTATTTCATGATCGAATACAGACGTTAAAAGAAAATACTATGAAAAATAGTAATATTTAAGGACAACTTGAGACTTATATTTTTATTGTTATATTATTTGTCTGGCAAAATAAAAGCGAAGTGTGTAATTATGTCTTAAGAAATGTAACATTATATACTTTTTAAAGCAATTTAAACGCTTACTATTCTTCACGTATTAACATTTAGACAGTAAATAATACCTTCGTAATTATCACTTACTCTTACTTAACGAACGTACGTCTAAAGTATAGTTTATCACACATACTATTTGTAAGTTCGCACCTGCATGACTATTTCTTAAGCAAAAAATTAATTAATAATTGTAAGGTTTATTAACTACAGATCTCGAGAGCTATTTAAAATATAAATATTATATTGGCCATACTGTATGTATATTCTACTAATTATTTCAATATATTCTGGGGACCGTTGTAAATGGAAACGGTTGAATTAGTTAAGCAATAGGATCACTTCCTTCGTAGTCCCAAAACTGATTATATTATATATGTGTACATTTATAGAGTATATAATTCCATTTAAAACATAATTTTATATTTAATATATATACATTTATATAGTATATAACTCCATTTAAAATATCATTTTATGTAATAAACTTTAACACTGCGTTAAGTGGGCATGAGAGTAACACAACTACCCTAAATGCTCGTCTTTTCAGAACTAACTTTAACTCGAAACCTTTTTTTATTAACTCATATTACCCATGGGAAATTCAATACCTATGACGGGTTTCCATTCAAGCGTCCTATCTGATTTCACTATGCTAATAAAACCGTGTGTTGTGATTTCATTTGTGAAAAAAGCATAATCCATTTTCGAAACCACACTGTAATACAATTTATTTCAATAATAATTGGAGCTTAATTTTCAATTTTTATTAAACAATATAAGTTCCTAATGTAAGTGTTGTTTTATAGTTTTTCTCCCTTTTATACTACATAATAAAAATAATTGCTTAGTTATTAAAGCTTGCTTTTTTTAAACACATTTAGGAATTTTCCACTTAATAATTTCGCTCAATTTTCCCCAGTTTTGTGTAATGAAAGGTCTCTATTTCAGATCCAGGGGTTCTTAACCTCCTATCCGAGTCTAATCGCGGTACAATATTGTCGACGTGACTGAACTGTCTAGAATCCAGGAGTCGTCAACTGTCCAGACGTGGGGCTCGCGTGTCGTCTCAAATAACACATGATTGATGAACGGCGTCAATTGCTATTGTGTCAAAATTATATAAAATATAATAAAAATACAACGGAAGAAACAGAAAATAGCAGTATAACTTGAACCAACAATACAGGGGTGAAAACTAGAGTCGATTAATTTCAGTTACATACGTTTAACTGTAACTCTGTTATCTATGAGGGATCCGAAAATGTCAATTTTATGATTGCGTTTGAACGTAATTTTAAGCTTGTGGAATAAAATAAAAATTAAAGCTTTTTTGAGAATATATATAAGAACATAAAAAGGCAGTTAAATTTTAAATTAAATGGAGTTAAAAGTAACAATTTAAATGATTTTCATTACATTATTTTATTTAAATAAAACTTACTTATTTTAGTTTATTACAGTTTTCCGACTCTAAGCAATGTTTTGAGTGATTCATGAAATCTAATAATGTACTCAATAAATACATACTATTTAAAATAAGCCGTAAAATACATTTTCCGATTAACGATTGCGGATTTAGTAGCAAAAAATCTAAAAATTATTATGGGCAATTAATAGTAAAATATAAAAAAAAAAATGTTTATATTTAATTAAAAAATATATTATCTCTGCCATTTATCAAATACATTTTCATTACTTTTTTATTATTGACTAAATTTAATTATCACCAATTTTTTTTCTATTTTAAGTTAAATTAAAATAGTTAAAATTTTTAATTATAATCGCTTTAATTGACACTTTATTGAAGAATATAAAACGCAGCAATAATTCTAAATTAAATTAATATATACTAATATTTATTAATAATAATTTAGTTGAATTAAAAATACTCAATGAGATCGTATAACATATATACAATAAAATGTATAATATTATATAATTCATTGAAATAAAAATGACCCATTTTTTCTAAAATATATGTTGTGTATTTATTATAAAATAATAATTGATGAGACGTCTTATATATAGAATGCGTTACATGTAGCTTTTCAGGATTAAAAAAAATGCGGAAAACCTTCATAGAACTAGGACAAGTCGTAGAGATAATATCCTTGAAAAATCGTCGTTCTTGATAAAAGTATTAATAATAAACTACAATATAAGAAACTGATACTTTAATTATTAATTCATTAATAATAAACTGAAACAGTTGACTCTCGTGTAATTTTTTGAGGTCATATTGACCTTTGTTTTTTCTTGCGATTCCAGTACATAGTACTTAAACCAGTTTCACATGTTCTATAGAACGCTATTCGCGAAAGTTGGTATAAAGAATAAGATTATTTATACAAAATATATTTTAATTAATAAATAAAAAAACATAATAATACAAGTCGTGTTATTATTGAAATAATTGACTAAATATGACATTTGGGTCAAATATATTAGTGCTTCTTTGTGTGATATCAGTCTCATTAAAACCCTCATAGGAGTTCAATGATTGTTTTCTGTTTTATTATGTAACTGAAAGCAGTATCTGGTATTCGATCTCTGAGCTTTCAAATTGAGACATCGTTCGAAAGTCAATGATCCGTATTCGAAATTCAGACGAGGACAAATTATTCAAATGGAAAGTTTGACGTCCTGAAATCCTTGAAAATTGACTGTTTACACAAATCGTAAATTTTCTCACGTGCGAATCCCATGAGAATTAACTAGTAACGCCAGAAATCAAACCCGAAACAGACTTGTTATTTTGGATCACAAGTTGATTGATATATTTATTATGTAAATCATAAAACGTGAACAATTTAGCAATGAATGTGTGTGAAAATATATTTATTGCATTTATTTTACTGTAACGTAAATAGTTATATAAAGTTGTCATCAGATCATATAATGCTATGATCTTAAAATCATGAAACGATAGAAACAGATTGAATCGAGCTTTATAAAGTCTGCGAGATAAATGTGTATAAAAATTCATTTAATAATTTGCTTTTTTTCTGTTAAATCAACAGTTATATATAGTTGCTACGATATTAGTCATGAGATATAAAAAAATAATGCTTTGATCTGAATATCATAATTGATTAAAAATAATATAATTGGGATTTTATTTAGCGCAATTTTTTGGAGCTTTTAAACTTTGCCAGATATTTTTATATTTTTTATTCAGTAAACGTATGTATTGTTTGAGTGAAAAACAAATAATACATGTTACATATTCGAACTAAATTTACATTGATATAATTTTGAACAGTGCCATATGGAAAAGAGAAAAAACTTTGAGAATACAGAATGAAAATTTTTCTATATCAATCATAAGTTCGTAACTTGACGTATTTGGTAAAATAATAACAGAATTTTAAAATACAAAATTTTCTACAATTGGTATTTTTAATAAAATAATATATAATATTCTGTAATGTATAAAAAATAATATGAATACATACATATTTAATAAAATAAGTATCAAATTAGCACCTACCGCGGGGTATGTGATAATTTATTTTAATATATGTATGTGCTACTGTAAATAATCTTTCAATTAAATTGAAAATAAGCTTAAAAAAATGTTTTTAAGTGGTTATAATTAAGTCACAATTCATTAATAATATAAATACAATTATGTAAAATTTAATTTAATACAACAATGAAAATGTATTTTATTTTACTATGTGAAAAAAAACTACAAATTTCGAAGATTTTGAATCCATTATGTTATCAACAACAATTTTCTATATATAATTTGATATTATATTGTATATTATAATACAAAAATTATATTAACAATGTATTATTAAACGGTTCAATAAGCAACATAATTATAACACAATAGTATCATATTTATTCACAATAAAATTTAAAGGTAAAAGCCTTAAAAAATAATTAAAATTATTGTAAAATATTTTATATTAAATATCATTTTATAATTTATATATAATAAATACTTTTAATTTTAAATGCAATATAGTGAATTTATTATATTATTACAAGTATAGATATTGATTTAAAACATCGTTAAGTATATAAAAAGTATGTAACTTTTCCATATTCTCAAGCATTTTTCCTACTAAATGATGACTACAATTTTATTTTATAGAATCTTTTATGTACATACTATGTATGTCTTGTCATCGTGGTGTGAGAGAATACTCAATGGAAATCATTTTCTCTTTCCCGTCTTTTGAAGTTTTCTACCGCTAGAGCTTTTAGTGTTCAATCTTTTTTAGCTATGTACTTATATGATAAAATTGTGTCTTTTTTATAATATTTGACTTTAAATTATTAAATATTTGTATATAGTGTAGATACACAAACATAATTTATATATAGTGTACATAGCTATTTATCACACTAAAAAATTTGTTATTGAATTTTAGAATTGCGAAATAAGCAATTATATTTTTTCATTAATTTACAAGAAAACCTAATTCTGGTTATATTTCATTTAATAAGCTAAACGTGAATTTGCAGCTAAATTAAATTACATACCTCGACTGAAAAATTTAATATAACCAAACGTTTCGTTTGCATGAAATATTCCTCGTTATTTATTTTGTGTTTGTTGTGTTTGACAAACGTTACAGAAACAAATTTTTAAACTTTGTTGAATGGAACTTAAATTAATGGAATTTCGTGTTTCGCTTCAACTTGAACTCCTTATCAAATGCAAATTGAATTTCTTTAGTTGGATAAGATAACCATGTTAATTTTCAGCAAATTGATCAAAGAAATAATATTTTTAGCGATTGTATTTCACTATTGTATAGAAATCTGATTTCACGTCGAAGATGAGTCAATTAACATATTTTTTAAATAAAATATTATTGCTTTTGTAATTAGGTACTTGTTATTATATACATAAAGGTAATCAAAAGTAATTATGTTACGCTAGCGAATCATCAAATTATAAAATATATTAATTCAGAAAATTAGAAACTGTTCGCTGAGATTTTGATTTAATATTTAATCCAATTTATCATTGAAAATATTCTCAGAAGCAAGAGTTAGCAAAAACAATTTTTTCTTTGACTTATTAGGTTTCATACGATTCCATTGAAAATTGAGAAATTAATTAATTTTAAATGTTTTCATTTCATATTGTTATTATTGATACACAACTGTTATGATTAAAATTGGGAAAATAAAAATTAAAGATTTCTCGCGACTAAATATTGAAATTAAATAAAAAAAATCCAAGAAATATAGAAATTCTGGATTAATTACCTTCTTTTGTATTTCTTAAAATATCAAATATTTGAGTTTCACTAATTTTTGTTGGAAAATTAATTACCTTTAGCAATATTATTTTCAGTAAGTGAACTACGTAAATCGTCGCTACGATGATTATTTAGCTCATTCTGGAGTACTACAAGGATTAAATCTGGGTCATCATAAAGCAATAGACATTATTCCAGTAAAAAAGCCTATTAAATATATGTATATTCTTATATTTTATAACGCACAAAATTCAGACTGAAATAATATTTTATTTTAAGACCCACTCTGTATAGGTAATTAATCAATAAAATTTATAATAAATGATATATATTTTTAATACATTTTTTATGCACATAAATGAAAGATTATATAAAAAAATATATTTATATATAATCCTCTTTTTTAATGATATTGTTGGTATGCTACACATTCTTAATATTTAATATCTAATGTGATTTATGTATGGATAGATACGTGTATGGTCTTAATTAAATTTAGACTGATTAGTAAAATTATGGAGGGAAATCCGTCATGTTATAGATATTTATGTACATACACATATATTCTATAGAAATGTGACTCCGAAACGATCCCCATTTTCCTCTCCCCGGGGGACATTCCTCAAAGACTCAAAGAAGTTGACGAGATCAAATTAGAGTCCTATTATATTGGATAATTTAATTATAGGAGCAAAATACATTTGTTGCACGTGTCTGTTCACGATCAAAAAGAAAAAATATCGAACAAAGTATAAAAGTATTTCGCGATTGGAGTGTGTATACTACATAGGTAGATTACAAATAATCGGTTTTTTCTCGACCTTTTTATCTAATTAAAAAATACCTAAATCGTTCTGATATTGACAGATTTTTTTTACATTTCAAACACACGACTGCTTTTCGTTGCTATGTAGAAAAAATATTGAAGCTACTATATGTAGATGTATGTATGTACTCAATTGATTTAAAATAATTTAGTAATACTAATACTGTTAAAAGAAAAGCCATAATATTATAACTTTTCGATCTATGTATCTTAGTCATAAAATAAAAATAGCTGAGATAAATCTGAAAATATTTGCACCGGAATTAAACCCATAGATCTAGATTATCAATCCAGCGCATTATGGATCAAGCCTATAAATAAATTTAATATTAAGAATAATTTTAATTTATATATTATGCAAGGCATTACAAAAAATAGCTTTTATATAATAAATCCTGCATAGTAAAAATTTAATCCTATTAATTTTCAGTGGTAAAGGGTTGTCTAAATAACATATAAAACAATGAGATTATTCTATTAGAAACCTTTAAATCATGCAAAGCCATGTTGGGGTTTAATTTTACTTTATGCAAATGGTAAATTTTGTAATGTATATTAAATATTATGAAATCGCTCATATTCTTTGAGTTAAGTTAAACATTTTAAGTAATATGTATTCGTTTTAATTAATATATTTCTATGAATTTAACATCATAACTATCAACGGTTAGCTTAGTAGTTTTATCTAAAAAAAATGGATCATTATATGTAATAAATTAAAAATATATCAATATATAAATGAGCAAGCGCAGCTTCGAACTTTAATTAAAGCGATGAACATGCGGTTCTAAAATAGTTAAGTTAAACACTTTTTTACTGTATCGTTAAGATTAATCGAACGAAGTTCTTCTTTCATCGTTTTATCTGGTTTGGCGAATATTTGTATTAAATAAATATTTATATAATGATAGAATTACAAAGTCATGTCATTCCACGTTTTTTATTTATATTAATATAAAAGCTCAGATTCCAGCTGTGAAGGTTAATACCTATTACAAATAAGCTTTTAGTGTAAATTAGGATTTATATTAAAATATTTAAAATAAGTTTAAGAAAAATAGATTTAAAAATATCATGCATTTTTAAATATTTTCGGTGTCAATTTTTTTTCTAGCTTATATGATGCTTTTATTCAAAAATATAGACCCTGCTGCTTTTGACACTAATGACCTTTCACAAACGTGAAAAAGGATACTAGACTTTACATTAAAGCTATTATTTGCACTCATGGCCCAAATAATATACGGACAGATAAGCGTAAAAATGTCTTAAATTTTTTACACCTAATAAAAAATAAGGTTAATAAAAAAACTCTTGAAATAATTTACAGCTATTTTCGTAATGGGAAAAAAGATTCAATCTACATCATATGAGACATCTCTACGCATATTTTATTATTACATTTCATATTGCCAATATGTTATTACTTTCAAAAGGTAGGAAAGCATTTGATTAAATAAAAAAAAATTGAAATATATACACATATTTTACACGTTTTTGCTTTATATAACATTACAATACAAACAATTACTAATGTAATGCCCAATACATGTGTTTCATTAAAATCAATAGATTAAAATAAATATTGATAAAATATTTCTAGTTGTATGTATTTTATATATAATACATATGTATGTATAATAAAAGTGGGTATTACTTTAGATTAATCAAATGAGATATTTTAAATTAAAAACAGGGTTAATCCAAAATCCATTACTTTTGAATTCATCGATAATCGAATTCGTTCAGCTGTCAAAACAATTTAAGCCCTGGGACTACTTCAAATACACATTAATTTATGAATAGTATTGTACCAGTAAATGACTTTCTCGCGATATTAAACCTTAGAAGGTAAACACTGACTTATTAAATCTTAAAGGGTCAACATGAAATTGTGAATGTTATTATTTATGAATGGATAAACATTTATTAAGCCTGAAAAATTACGATAACGATAAAACAAAACATGTGACTCGATAAAACGGTACCTACATATAACAAAAGGATTTTCCCTAGGATATTTGGATAAAAAAATCATAAATGTATGTATGTTTTATACTGCGAAAATTTTTATTATAAAAAAATATTCCCCATATATTTTTGCAATCTGCCGATCTATATGCAGAGTGGGTTTTTATCTGATTATTATTGTAGTTCTAAGATTACCAAAACAAAGATAAGGCCTATTAGAGTTGTTGAGAAAATAGTAAAAAAAATGCTATTCAAATACGATTTCTATAAAAAGTTTACAAAAAAAGCATGCATATTTTAAAAGATATGGCACGGATCCATCTTTTTTATGCAGCGGTACATAAAAAGTCAGCGGTTGTATAACAATTAAAAATATTCGTACAAATTTATTTTTATTTATTAGAGCATCTTATTGTATGAATATTTTCCACGTACGCAAGAGACGCTTACTAATCTTAGATAATACATAAACAAAGTAATTTAGCAAGAAGTTGCCATTAAAAAATATAAAGAAGTAATTTGTAAAACATTTTTTAAAAAAACGTTTGTAGAATTTTAATGAAATAATATTGTTCACTTGAATCTGTATTTGTCTTTCTACAATTCAACTACTTTTTGAGATAAGCTTACAACACATGTAGTGGTGTAAAATATGTATACTACCAAAATGCTAACTAATGTATTAGCTCCAAGGAATATTTTTTGTATCGTTTATATTAACATGTGTTTCCAACCCTTGGAGGCTGGCGCAGACATGTGCAAAAAATTCAAGATAAACTAAGTAACCATGAAATTTCTGCTCCATATAATATAGTGTAATTACAATTTTCACATAAATAAACAAGAAAATGTTCTATATAGAAAAATACATACACAATACATTGTAATATAATATTAGTTACTGCATGACTGAGCGCAAACACGAAGTAAATCGCAGCCGTTCTTCGATCCTTGATTTTCCGGTTAAAAGCTTAGATGCTATCAAAATATGCAAGAATTGAAGCCTTTTGCCATTGAGAATATCTGAATAAATACTCTGAAACGACACTGGGAAGCGCCCGAGAAAATCCACTTTAGAAAATACGTTCTTTAGAGCAAAACATATTTATGTATAATAATATAGAAATTGCTACAAGATGCGCTCCGATGGTTCAATAAAAAAATATATTAGTTATTAGCAGTTTTTCTTAAGTTGTAGACTCTTGGATTAAATGCATTAGAAATCACACGACCTTCTGAATGCAACTAAGAGGTAGGCAATATTATTGTATCGTGAGATGATACATATGTAACAAAATAAAATAAAATGAGCGGTCTGTCAGAACGCTGATAATAGTTAGGGATTAGATCAATACGGATCGAAGATTGTGGAGCAAAATAGAGCAAAATAAAAGACCGACAATAACAACTAGATTTTGGATGGGAAACTGGAAAGGCAATAACGCGAATCGCGAATCAAATATGGTGTGATCAAAAGCCCATGACGTCATGCGTTAGGGTGTAAATGTACGTCAACGAAGCACGTTAGTAAATCAGTGTTTCTTAACTTTTTTGATCCGCGACCCACAGAGTAATAATTCTGCTTTTGAGATCCAGGCAATTAATAATAAAAATAAAAATAACAATATAAATATATTTACTTAATACAAAATATTAAAAGTCTAGTAAAAAATGAAGCGATTCGCGTGAGAATGTCGGCACTTTCATTGTTGTTACGAGATCTTTTTTATATTGTTGTGAAAATAACTCTTGAGACTTTTTATTTCTCTTTTCGTTGTTTGAAGTTGTTGTTAGAATGACCTCTAAATTTTAACCTCCGCAACGCGATTTTCTAGCCGGGTATAAAAACTACCGTTAAGTCCGTGTGACGTGGCAGAGTTCATAATTTGCGAAAGAAAAATCCGCTCCTGCAATTCATCACTATGAAATAGCGCTGTAAATTTAAACAAATGAGAAGTTACACAATAAAGAAAGTATTTAAAGGCATTGGTTTTAAAAATTAGAGAAAAAAAATTGACGGTCTGTAAACATAGGCCAAATGTATCGGTTGCAAAATTTACTTGAAATCAATTAATTTATTTTAAGGCTTAACAAAACAAAAATCTATGATGACTAGATTTTTGTTTTGTTAAAAATCTATTAGTTCATAAAAATCTATATATATATCTTTTGCTAAAAATCTATGTAGAAAAATTGATATAAATGTGTTTTAAAGAAAATTAAAATTGTAGTAAAGTACCTTGTCCTTGCATAGTTTAATAACATTAAGAGTACCTTCTCACTATTCATTTACTGCAATATAAAATTGCTCTATAGAATTATTTAAAGACTTCTGGATCATATCATTTAAATTCTATATGTAGGTTATATGCCAGTTAAAAATAAAATTAATATTTTATCTTCTTTCGGTTTTAAATACCGAGTGGTGTGACTAAATAAAATGCTGGCACAATTTACGTTTACCAATATATAAATGTAAGATTAGATGTTTTGGCGAAACATTTCTATTTCTTGAACATTAATTTGGTTTATATTATTCGGACGTGGCAAATAGCTATAGAAATATTGACTAAAACATTTAATGTTTGAAGGAAGCTATTTGAAAACGTAATTTGTTTACGCTTTCGAATGTTTGTGGCCATTTTTACTTCTGAGGGCTATCATATCGTGTATTGTTTGAATAGGGACTATTATCGAGGGTATATTCCTGAAAAGTCTTTATTTAAATTATGTTTCTATTATGTAAAATCTTTTACACTTCAATAAGTTGATCAAAGGGTCGTGATAGAATGGATAAAAATTTGCTACGTCACACAGAAGTGGAAACCGATTTAAGTGTTATATTTCAAGAGGACTACATATTTTATCAGCAGATTTGTCTTACAAAACGCGCATCATTATACCAGAGAGTGATTTTTTTAGTAACGTAGCATAAATGTTGTTATTGTGGAAGATATTTTGTGACTTACTCAATATTGGTTTGCGACCAATAGTTAAGAAACTACGGTAAACTGTAAATAAACACGAAGAAACGTTGTTTTTCCTCTTTGTGGGCGTGAGAAAACAAATATATTTCCGTTTCAATTCCGGTCAATATCAACGGGCTCTTTATTACTTAAAGCGTAAGTTAAACTTATAGATAACACAAACATATATTATTTTATATAATAAAAAGTGTGAAAAACTGCTTTTATACATAGGGCTCTAAAAGAAATATACATTTATTTCAGTTATGTTTTCGCATAATCTTATCAGGGAAAAATTATTTAAATTGGCTACTATTTACTTCATAAGTAAATTTCTCTCACATAATACTCGTGTATAAATTAAGTTAATTGTTGTAAAGCACTATAAATTATATGAAAATTAGATTTAAGAGTGGCATGTTAGTAATTAACATTATTTAAAAAAATAAATTATTATTTGGAATCTTTTGGTATCAAAGTGTCTTTTTCCACCACGCATGTTATTGGGAAATCATCAAAAATTTCATCACTACTTTATATAACTTCAAACAAACTACCGTTTTCAATACATTTTTTTATAGCCTGGCAAAAATTTTTAAGCGTTTTAATTAAATTAAATTTTTAATATTTAATTTTATTTAATATAAAAAATAATATAGCGTATTTTACAAAAATCAAACTAAAATTTTATTCACGCTCGCTGTATTAAACATGGCTTTTCAATTAAGATTCGAGGCAAAGCGACGTACAAACACAATAATTTCGACTCACAATATGTATTTTTTAATACGATTACAAATTTGATGATTGATGAGCTATTCATAAATAAAATTTAATTGCATAGCTTGAATATAAAGTGGATTTAGATAAATTAAATAAAATGTTACTGTACAAGTATATAACATAAAATTACAGCTTATGTCACTTAGGCTTGCCATTTAAATACATATTCACTAAATAACCACAAAGAAGTAATAAAAGTGACAGTCACTGCTCTTATCATATAAGTTTGGGGTAAAATACCAATACAACGGTAGCCCTTAGGCAGTTGTTAAATGTAGCGTTACAATATTATATATATATATAATATTTTTATTTTAATAATTTTATATCTTAATTTAGCTAATTTTTACACTAAACAATGTGTGAATTTAAAATACATACTTGTGCTTAATACATGTATAATAATATAGCTTTATTTAATAATATTTATAATAAATATTTTATATGAAACAATCAGTATGCAAAAAAACAAATTTAAACTTTTTTGAAGCTTGATTTAATACTTTTTTCCTTGGGAAAAGTTGTTCTACAAAGATATCAAATTTGAGAGCAACAATTTTATAAAATACACGTAAAGACGAGCTTCGTGACGACGCTTTTAATGGGGGTAGCTAAAAATATCCTAGATATTCCCCTATAATCTCCTTTTTCGAGTTCATTGCGAGCCATGGCTTATATAAAACTCTTTTCGATCAATGCAGTTATAATTAACTATTGTATAATTAAACAATCTATTGTTTAATAAATTTTATTTATAATTATGTTAATGTCAATGTTAAATTGTCAACATTTAAATAACACATAGTTCATCGTTAATATGAAATAACTAATCTGCCTCTGTGTGCATAATAATGTATAATATATTTATGCATAATAATGTAAATCTTATTGTTAAATTGTTACTAATAATATTGAAAACAGATGATCGCAATAAAAATATAGATAAGTGTGTTATCAATAATTTACTCAATATTTATATAAGTAATAATAAACATACAAAATATCTTTTAATTTAAAGCACAACTAAAACTATTTTTTTTAATTTTTGACCAAAATCGAAACTGAACTGATGTATGTTTCAGCTTCAATTTAAAATTAATCTATACTAAATATATGTTATAACGAAAGCACACACAGGTTATAAATAAAATAAATTAATATAATTTTTCTTCATTTGAAATTTTAATATTAACTTATCTTAGCAATCTAAAATTTTTCCAAAAAAAATTTGCTAGACATAATATAAACGACTTGTGTTGAGCGGCTAATATTCCAACTGTTTTTTAAACATTGAATAATTTTACTGAAATCTAACATAGCAGTGGTTTAGTAGTTGGCTTCTCAAATTTGATAGAGCACGGACAGCAGACAGACGGCGGACAAACAAATCTGTGTCTTTTCACACCACACACAATCGGATTAACCGCCAGACATCCGCGACGGACAGATCCGTCGGACAAATCCGTGCGTGTATGGCCAGCTAATTCACTATTAACCATAGGTAAAATAAAAGTGTAATGAACACGCATTTAATTTCTATTCTAAAAAAAACAACAATCATTTTTAATATCTTTAGCTAAAACAGGATCAAATATAATAAGTAATAATCAAGTTACCATCAAAATATATATTACTATTTATTTCTAAGCGTTTGAGTAAATAACGGTTTTTATCTAAATATCAATAGTTACTTTGATAATCTAATAGTCTTAATTTAAATTTGTAATATCAATAAAATATGTTTAATACATCACGTCCATTACAAATAAAGTTTCGGTAAATGTTCGTTTGTCGATAGAAAGGGTCAAAATCGAATAAAAACAAATATCATACTTTGTTCTAGTATGGAATGTCTTTTATATCAATACAGAGGCTTTCAATATTTTTTTATAAAATATTTTTCGTAATGTTAATTTATTTCGTACTATCTAATTTATTGGTATTATTTTGTATAGAAATCATTTTATAGTGTTAATGTTTTTTATTTATTCAGTAATATATGTAAAAATATAATAATTATATTATATGTAAATATATAACTATCTGGGGTACCTCAAAACAGTGAAATATCGACCGCCGTACATGTACGGCGATACTCCTCAAAGGGTTAAGATGACCACAAAAGACGCATGAATAACGACAAAAAAATAGTACGGCAATCGAAGACAATACTGTATTTATGTAGCACATATTCATCAGTTAGCTGTGAATATAAGACTATATAATAAATAAAATCAAAAGCACATAACAAACATAAATTATTATGGATTTACAATTACAAAACCTAATATTTATAATAATACAAGTTCATATTGATATTTAAACATGATATTTGGTGAGGTTACACAATAAATATGGCGACGTAAAGGGAATTAATTGTAAATTCATTTAATTACACCAAAATATAGCAGATTGCATTGTCTTTGAAGATGTAATGAAATTTTGAAGCAGTTCTAATTATTATTTCAAAACTAAATAGAGAAAGTGGCGCTTCCATGGATTATTTGGACATACATACAAGTTGTTAATTACAGGTATAAATATACGAAATATACAAAGTGCTAAATCTAATTTTATTGTAATATTTTAAGTGCAATATAACCTATATTTGTATAATAATAGTATTCATTGTAATGATTAAAGAACATACTTTCAGTTTAGCTTGATGTACTTTCATATTATCGAACATTTTAAACTTTTTTTAAATTATACACCCATCCTTAATAGATAGTTGTTGAGATTAACGGCACACCTATCTACTGCTTATAAAACATATTTAATGAAGAATTACAGTTCCTTAACAAAAGTTTTATATTTTTCTTATAAAAGTAGAAAACTAATTATTCTATCCAACTTGCAACACTCATAAAGGTCATAGATGATACCAAAAGCACCATTGACCTCGATAAGGGAAATTGAATCACTAATAAAATCGTTATTTGACTCGGAATACATCGATTGGTTTATTCTCCGTTCCAACAAAATCATAGAATTAAATACAATTCATTTTGGTTAATTTTAAACCGGTAAGTTAACAGTTAATTAGAATTTATTAATAACGTCAACATGGCTAATTAATAATCACGAATTATTTGAGTCCTTAAAATAAAAGGGTTTACGACAATTCATCATGTCTGACAGATCGGGATTAAATAAATCTGTCAACTTCACATGAGTCAGGTTTTTAATTAAGTAATAAAATATAAAATAAATTAAAATTGCAATCATTATACGAATACATTTATGGTTACACATTAGTAAAAGACAATGGCAATGTTTAAATTTCAGCTTAATTTAAATACAATGGTTCTATTGCTATATAAGCAATACGAATGTTAAGAATAATTGTTTTATTATTATTTATTTTATATGTAATTAGTACTACATTTTTTTAAGTTCGGTACTAAAACTTATTTACATACAGAAATTAATATAAACTGCCGTAATTTGGCTTAAGCAAATTTTTAACCAAAGGAAAACTTTATTTCATGTAAATACAAAATTTTCAGAACTGCGAAATACGTATATTTTTTTCTGTGACAACGACCTTTAATATTTTATAAATAAACAATGAAAATCAAAACAAAGAAAGATACACAAACCCTATTATAAGCATTTCTAAAATAAATTAATAACATTTCCTATTAATAATAATATATATCGTATACTTTGCATTAAATGGTAAATCTTAGAACTAGTAATTGAATGCTGTTTTAATCAAGATCAAATTTAAGCATTGCTTAAATTGAAGTAAGTAATTTGTCAATAAGGATGTCCTTAGTTTGTTAATCAGTCTGTTTTAATCGTTTTTAATTAAAGGTGACTTTGTAATGAATTAATTATGTTAAAAACATGTTTCTTAGGATCGCCTTAAGTTAAAATATTTTTTTCGTCACATGGGAGGTATGAAATTACTACGTGTAACAGTAACTGCTTTATCTATTTTTTATATACAATTAAATAAGAAACAATAGTCGTTAACGAGCATTAAAATACATAGTTAATTAAAAACACTATCATTATAGCCATATGAAACAAATAAGATATCATTTGACATTAATCGCTCGTTTGAGTGTTTTGATTACAATCTTATACTTGCTGCTTTATTGTAATTTAACACTACATTTAGTAGTGATAATCGTATTATATGAATAAGTCTATCAAGTTAGTGGTAAGTATGAATTGCCTAAAGTTCGACCTTCGGGGTTAAACCTTAAACCCTGACCTGAATCAAGAAACGCCCCTTCTTGACTAGCTAGATTAATGTATACTATTAGATTGGAAGAATAATAGCTAAAATTCATCAAAGCTAAGTTACGTGTAAAATATTATCTAGACTCCGAAAAAATGTAATATAAAATATGTGCGTTGTGGAATTCTATTACCATGTATAGCGAGATGAAATTGTTGTACAGACGAATTGAGAAAAGTGATTACATGCCAAATTATGGGTGCTGCGTGTGTCGTACAACTTTGTTTTGGCAAATTTACTTCAAAAAAAAAGAAGCGGTAAGCACGAGAGCTTATTAGGTTGTAGCATAAGTTGATATAACTTGAAATAATAAACTTTGGATATTCTCAATGTCAAAAACAAGGGCTTTTACAATAAGTAATTACATCATATTATATTAATCAAAAATAATATTTTAATGCGTATCGGTGAAGTATGTCAAACCTATGTCAAAGATACGATGGGCAAAGAGACGAGGTCAAGTGATCCATATACATGTGGAAATTTTCTCAATATTTGATTAGTGTATAATATAAAATTTTTAATTTTAAATAAATAGAGAAATATTACAATAAATTTTAAAAATATACTGAAATTGTTTTAAATTATTTAGTTATTCAATAAACATATAAACCTCATTCTATAATATAATTCTAAAAGTTGCCATTCACTATAAATTCAATCTGGTAAGTTCCCAGTTCAAGGTAACTTAAACAAAAATATTGTAAAGGTTATTACTTACAAAAATATTATATTTAAATTATATCTAGTATAGATTTACTAACGGATGCCCTAAACACCTAATTTTTTTATTATTTTTATTAATTTTTTGGCACGTAATCAACGAATCACATTAGAAAAATATTTGCACCAATCAATGTAAAAATCGTTAAAATAAATTCTCTGTTTAAGAGATTATGCCAGATGCAGCATCTCATTTTATTTAATTGAAAAGATAATAAAAAAAGCTATCGATTATTTAGTTGAGTTCTTACATTTCCTGATTCCGAGTGGGTTATACCACATTATGAACTGATCCTCAACGTCGGTATTCCTATTATACCAAAACGTATTAATTCCCAAATTAAATTGTCTTTTCAAATAAGTTTAAGTTACTTAATATGATTCGGAATTGACATCAAAAATGTAAGTTTTTCTTATATTCAATTGTATACAATCTCATAAGCAGAGCATAATATAACATACATAATATGTTATTATAAACACAACTAATAATTGTAACGTTGAAAAAGTATGGAATTTTTAAACATTTAACTAGATTTGTATTAATAATAATTAATTATTTAATATTATATAACAGAGAGTAGTGAATTAAACTTAATAGTCTGAGCTATAGTCTGTCTAATGACTGAAGATAGTCAATTTTAGGCTATTTGAAGCATTTTTTTTTTATAAGAAAAATTTAAATAATATGACAAGTTGTTTAAGCTATAATAATCAATATCAAACGTGTGTGTAATACTCTGCAGATAAGCAATATGTGTTCTTTGTGCTACGACTGTTAATTAAAAATATAAATTATCTATAGATTTTTCTAGATCATTGCCTCTTCGCATTCCTTACTTACAATTATGCTATTGAAAGATGATTTTATCGAGTCTAACAAAAAAGTTAATAAATTGTATAAATACCTTCTGATAAAGAAACGGTTGAGTCAAAGCCAGCCATCGTTCCAGTGCCATCACAATAGCTATGCAGACAGAGCCTAACCCAAAGATCCTGAAGACTACCCTCAAAGCGCAGAACCACCTGGTGAGCACGGCCTCGGGTATGAAGAAAGGTATGGTCATCAGCATCATCATACCCATCAGAGCGACCAGGTCGTTGATTGCCAAGCTCTTGAGCATTAAAGCGTGCTTCCTGTTCTTGATTTTCTTGTCCCCCTTGCACAGGAATATGATGGCCGCTGCGTTGCCTATTATGCCGACGATATAACTAACCATCACAATCACCAAGCAAGGCAATGGCATAGTCTGATTACGCACTGCGGCGGTCACATTGTCCACTACACCCTGTTCCATAAGCGTAGTGTTTAACTTTGGCCACGCTCTGGTCACGTTGGACATGTCAAACATGTCCTCGGACAAGACCGCGGCATCCATCTGATTGAGCATGATTAGCTACATTTTTGGGTACTACTGTTGCACTAAAATGTGTTCAAACCTAGATGCTATCGACCTTCGTCTAAATGCACTCATTCGCCTTGTTTTCTCTGCGTCTCTCTCTCTCTTGAGCGTTCTCACATGGCAGCATCTCGCTCGCACACTTGAAATATTGTTTATTAAATACACATTTCACATTTTGTTTGTTGTCGTAACGCACTTACATAAATTTGTTTATACAACCAATTGATATGAATCCATAAACATTTAAATAACGACCGTTATGTTTGTGAAACTGACGGGCCACTATCCCTTTCCGGAAGCAGGTACAAACACCTTTCAATATTTAAAATACTGTTTACATACGCAACGTTGCATGCATTTATTTTTTATTTAAATCAGATTCACTTGTTTTCAATTGTTTTTGTTTTGACGTGTTCCTATAATTTTATCACTGTTTTGTCGTACGTGCGCGCTGTGTATCGCTGTTTAATCGACTGCTTTTGGAGTTGCTCTCCAAACTACTTGTTGACGATGTTGTTTGTTGCTCAAGATTGTGGAGTTACGACTCCGGTTTTTGAAACTGGCGTGCCGGTCCAACTGCCGCGCGAAGACTGAACTGTTCCGGCGCTTCTGTACCAATGCGACCCCTACGACTCATCACAGTGCGTTCGCGGTGCGCGTGGCAGAATTCTGTAACCCCTTTGAACATATGACAAAAAAGGATTACCAAATAAATTTACTGTAAGCATATTTTAAAATATTGTTATGTGCAGTTTCATAAAAAATATTAGTCCGATTTTACTAAAATATTTTTTTATACGATTGCGTATTATATTCAGGCATCGAAACGTTATTTTTTTCGTTCCGGTTTAATTAAAAAAATATATATCGGTTCTGTTCCGGAATAAATATCGGTTTTTAGGGTTTTCGGTTTTCGGTTCAGCTCTGAGTAATTATTTTTTAAAAGTTTTTATTTGTATTAAAAAATAATTTTCTACCATATTTTACAAGCAAACTATATTAATTGATACAATAAATTGTCTCTTCTGCGTCTCTCACCGCGTCTCAGTCTCTGTGCCTCTGTGAGAATGTTTGACAGACAGTTATATCGCTTCTTGGACACACCCACGAAATGTGTTCACGCCTTAAAAAAAATTGCCCAGATGTGCACTCTGCCAATTTGTAACTAAATAGTAGAAGAACAATAGTTTTTTTATGCGCAGGATTTAATTTATTTTCTAGCGGTCGTCCTTTCCAAACAAAAAGTATTTTTCGGCGGAATTTATTAGTGACTAAATTACTGAAATAGATGTACTATTAAAATATGATCCATGCTATATTTATTAACGCAATTGTTTGGTCACGAGATCTCTCTTCCATTGTTGTGTGAAATCCCAATTATATACTACCTACTATTTAGTATGGTACAATAGCTTTGTAACAAATTTATATATTTTTCTGATAATTTATGCTATATTAAACTAAATAAATTATAGATAAAAGCATGCGTCTGTTTAATAAAAACAGCAAATATGGAATAGAGGCTTAAATAGCTACAGTGGTATATTTAATACAATAATACTATTTACTTTAATTAATAAAAATTGCTAGTTAATCTTTTAATATTATATGCTAAAAAAAATATTTAATATATATTATAAGTTTATTATTTAAAAAAATAAAGGACTATTTCATTGGTGTAACAAGGCACATTAAAATTCTTGTGTAACATTCACGGTTATAAAACGCACCATTAACGATTAAATGAGTTTCGTTTTATAACCCGCATTGGTAGCCTATCTCGTGAAGTGTAAATGTTTCATCCCATAAACGCGCATGTTTGTCTCAATAAATATATGTAAATTTCTCTAAAATATAATTAAAATTTGCGCAAAAATATGAATCACCATTTCGAGAGTAATTTCGCAATTGGCGAAATTCATTTACAAATCGCACGAAAGGAAAAGAGCGACGTGGTTAATATCACATTTTTATACCATCCTTTAACAAATATTACATTTTTAAGTATCTGCAGCACGTTTTTTTTATGACGATTTGGTTTAAAATGGCTTTTTATATCAACGAAAAAATGTGTGTCAATGTCACGAACAGTACTTTTTTTGATTGTTTGTTTATAAATGCAAATAAACTAATGCCAACCTTTCAAGGTTGATGTTTATAATATATTCAAATTTTACATAGCTAAATATTCACAAAATTACATTAGTTTTGTTGGCATTGTTGTAGTCACATATTTTTGAGTCAGCCTTCTGGGTTAAAGATGAGTCTCTTATATAAAAACAAAGTGTAGTACTAATCATTTTGTACGATAAATTATTACTTTTATGCGTACTGCAAAATAACAACGCATTATTCTAAGAAATGTATTATTACAAATATATGTACACGTGGAGTAAATATTTACAAATAGATGGAATTAATTTACTTTAATATATTAGGCGAAAAATGTTCTTTGTTATATATTATAATACAAAGTATTATTTTATTAATAGTTGTATAAACCAATGCTTCCTAATTGACTTAAAAAGTTGAACACATTTATCTCTGAGAACATATATTCCAAATCGATGGGTTTTCCTCATTAACTTCCGAATTCGAAAGCACCTTCGATGATCCCACATGACCTGTATGTACACTTCCAACGCCTACGAAATGAGGCGATAAACATACCGTACGTGACATGTGTATGCAATATCCGACATATGTATACATGAATATGTACATATTACGTTTCGACTAATGCGAAAATGGCGAAACGAGAGACAAGTTGGCAAAATGCATACCGATGATTGATGCATTCAGGTTGAAGAATGCAAGGTCATGTTTAAATTATTAATAGCGGAAAATATTTACTGTAGTATTGTTATTTTGTGTTGTTGCTGCCAAGCGATTGCGAGCGCGCTATTACGCATCTTTACCCCTAATAACCAAAGTGACGTTGAGCAAGTTAAAAGTAAGGCTGCGAAACTGGAGGTGCTAGATTCAGACAAATTTAGGTTGCTGGAATAGGTGAAATAATACTAGTGTCTGACTCCTGTCATTTGAGATTCATCTTTTCCAAAAAGTTTTTCTTGAAGTGAAAAGCTTATTTTTATATATGTATATCTATAGATATCCATATGTATTGCTAATAATAAAAATATATAGAAAGCAGAAAATATTTCGCCTAAAAATTTAATTATGATCAATCAATTTTATGATTTAGATATAGGTTATTATTATTGTTCATTCAAACATTTTTTTGAGTTTACAAACAGTTGGTGTATTTACTATATTAAATACTCGAAGTTCTCTTAGCTTTGTCTGCATCTCGTAATTCCGTCGTCTTCGAGGATCAGTTTGTACTCTGGATTTTGAGCGTTGTAGATGGATCAAAGTTGACGTAAAGAGGGAAGCGGCTGCTTTCTCGGTCTCTTTCACAGTCTCTTCCAAGTCAGCGTAGCTCCACTTGGTGAAAGTTCAGATGAACTCTTGAAGTTATCATCGGTAGTAAATTTCTAATGGAAGTTTCAAAATCGGGTATATATAAGCTTATAAACGCTTGGTAGGACTGAAGAAAATTTCATTGCTTGCTCACTCTCAACGCGACGGACAATTATAAAGATTTAGGGGTGTAATTAAATTTGTTTATTTTTGTCTGTGTTATTATTAAAATATTTATATTAAGCATGTATAAATTTGACAACTTCGCACTTGTAATTTCGCATTCCGTTTGGCAATTCAATACAATAGAATTTCTATTAGGTCCCAAACGGCCGTTAGTTATGCTTTTGGCCAATTCCCTTGAAATATAATATCTTCGCGTACGAAAGCACTTGTCGAAGAGTCATAAAAAAGTCTCAGTTTTGTTTATTGTGCTTTTAACGCATATTGCGAAGTTTTCTCGTTCTCAATGCAGCAATTTCAATAAGAGCTTTTTACCGGGCTGATTGTAGCACGTAATACATAAAGGCATTTAAGTTTCTCAACGTTTATTTCTCAAGGAACAAGAATTACAATTTTCATGAATTTCTTGAGAATTCTTGAGAAATTTAAAGAAATAAAAAAAAATATATGTCATATATTGTATGTGATTATATTACTGTATATATTTGTATTATATAATACAGTATATAATTGTAGATATCTTTATACATATATGTGAAGAATCTTCACTGTTTTTATTATTGCAATATTTTTTTGCTAAAAATCAAATCTGTTAATTATAATGTTTAAAATAATTATAATTGAAAACAAATTTTGAATAGTTGATCATTTATTAAAACATATTAGTAGGTACAATATTACAAACTTAAAATAACTTTTTATTGAGCACATATCTTTTAAAGTAGAATAGGCCATTCTTGTTCGTTTTTTGAAAAAAAAAATTCAGTGGAAAGCCTCCATACGTTTCTGTAATCTGTCGATTCCCACGCAGAGCGGTTTTCTCTTATCTGATTATTAATGTAATTATTAGACTACAAAATTAAATCAAACTTCTTTGGAGTGTTGAAAAAGCCAGATTCAAGTTCGCTGACATGCAAATTTAATGGAATAACACGGTAGAAAGCCCCCATATATTTTTTCAATCTGCTGATATTAACGCAGAGCAGATTTTTACATCTGATTATTAATTAAGTTTTTAGTTTATTTTTTTTTCAAAGTTTAGAAAACCGTAAATATTGTTTTGATATTCAAATACTTCCGACCTCTAATAAAAGCCTGCAAGTTTTTAAACATCTGGCAAGGATTCACCTTTTTTTATACAATAGTATAAAAAAGTTGTAAAAGAAGACTGTAAAACATTTCAAAATATTCGTACAAATTTAATTTATAACGAAAAGAGTCTATATAAACATTTTTGAGAAATGAGAATTCTCGACTTAGCTTTTGTCTCTAGAAATTTTCTCGAGTAAAACATTAAATGTATATATCACTGGCATGTGGGGTAGTTTGAGTACACAGAAGATAGACAGATATAGAAAGTACTTTTTTAGAAAAAACCACAGACGTTAAATAAAATGGCAAATTAGTTCTTAAATTAACTATATAAAATACTGGTTTTGGATTATTATTTCGATTTAAGATATATTAAATAGTCATAAATAACATATAATTATTAGAAGCAATTGTATTTAATTAATTTAGAGAACTCTAAATTGAAGTTGGAAAATATGTGCTGTAACTCAGGAGCCTTGGTAAAAAGCACTAGCGTAAATTACACGCCCGTTTCTAATTTAGCCTCTTGCGAAAAATTATCTGCGCTGTAGGTTTACTTCTGTAATTAGTTTTGGTAATTTTGGTTCTAATCATTGCTTTTGTGATAATTTATAATTAAATATTTTGGAGACGGAAAATACATGGATAGAACCTTAATTATGAATTGTTATAAACTTTTGTATTTCTCGATTCTTAAATATGTACTTCGTTTTTCTAAAAAGTTAATTTCAGTTTTTTAATTAAAAAAGTGTACTCAAACAACATACCACTCAACTGCAAAGCATAACATTTTCAATACATATTTAAAAAAATATTAACTAATTGATTATATGTACATTATAGGAATAAACTACAGGACTATGTAATAGTCAAACTATATAAATATTTATATAGGAAGTGTGATTATATTATAATATTGTGTAATTTTATATTTTAAAGGTGAAAGATGAAATCAATTAGTTTCATATGCTAGCACATACAATAGGTATGTTGAATGCTTAACTTGTGACATTGTGACATAAAATTAACCACGAGAGAAGCATTTATATCTCAAGTAACTTTTTGACACATTATTCATTGTCATGGCGAAGGAAATGCGTATTGGGAACTTTGTTAATTATTTATATTATGTAACGAGGAAAAAAATAAATTATTCATTCACTGTGTTCTATTAAAATACTATATTATTCACAGTATTCATTCTAAAAATATTTCATGATAGTTGTGTTTGTGAGATAGATATATGTACATATGGACAATCACTGAAAATACAAAAAAAAAATTAGTTATATAAAGAGTATATGTGTACATAATGATGTGACACTACTACTTATTTGAATGAAAACAATTTTAGCGATATATTTCAATCCATTTTAGTTCATTTCTGAGTCAGAAATAATTTAGGTTTAATTTTACAACATTTTGAAAAATAGGTTAAATATTTAAACAATTGCGTACCGCACATTTTTCACGTCAAGGTTTGGTTAAATATTTTTTTAAACTTATATATTATAACTTTATAGCATATATTATCAATATCTATCAAGTTATATTACTGATATATAGATTTTTTAACTATTTAAAATATTGCAAATATTTATAGTATAGATTATGTGCTGTGTATTCCAAAAATATATTAAAATATAAATATTAAAATGAACATTGAATTTACGAGGGTATTACATTAAATCGTATATGCAATTAACATACATCTTACCATTTAATTACATATTTAATGTGTAATCGAAAACTATTGTTAGAAATAAAACATTATTAGAACGTTCACGTAACATGTGTAATATTTTTATATACGAAAGCACTCACAGACGTACGTTTTTATTGAGCATTCATAGGAAAGGATACACCAAGACAATATATAAGATACAGTTAAGGCTCTCACCCACAAAGTATATTAATACCACTGTGATGAAAGTTTATTGTGAACTGCTTTTGATCGTTATGTTTTTGTGTTATATAGAACCCTCAACAAAACCGCTTCTTTTCTCGATAAATTTCTGAATAGCTTGCTCCTTAAATATACTGAATATTTTATCATCTGCTAGCACACGAAATACAGGTTAATCAATTAGTTAATAATTAATATAATACGTGTTTAAAATTTATAGAAGTGATTTATGGTATATGTTTTATATAAGTCCTGTTTAAGTCTCCAGAGAAAATTGTAATAAATCATAGTTAAAGATCTTTAACAATTGCCCTATAAATCACGATTTGTTTATGAGCATGTAATAATACAAATAGAAAGGCAAATCTTTCCCACTCTATAAATATTACATTTGCAGTGGAATATTTTTTATGTCTCAATATTTCACTGTTGAGACTATCGTATAATGAGAAGATTCTTACAACTAGGATAAAATCTTTATCCATTCATCGTTCTTGTGTTTCTCTACGCTTATTAATATACAAGTCTCGTGCCAAATTGTACCATTGCTATAATTGTGTTGTTTATTATATAATCATATATTATTTGAATAATCATATTTTATAATTCATAAAATATTGTCAATTTATTTATTTTTACGTATTGTATGTGAATCAAGCGCTAGTGGACCAACAACACGGGTTTCGTCCGCATCGCTCCACGATCACTATCCTTTTGCGCCTTTTAAAGACGGATACAAAACCTCTGGATTCAAAAATCCATGTCGATATAGTCTATATCGACTTTCAAAAACCATTCGACAATGTTTCTCATGAGCTATTTCTTTGAAAGGTAAGCAACATCGAATTTTTCGAGTTTCTTGAGTTAAGAAAATGACAAAACAAATAGAATTCAGTCTTTAAGAGGCGTAACCCAAGGGGTGGTTGACCTCGCGGCCAATGAGACTCTTCGGTGAATTCTATTAGATTGTTTATTAAGTTATAATTACAATTTTGACTATCGACGATTACGGCGTGACGTTTCTCGCGATAAAGGTGTACTTGGCGCAGGTGGTGATGGCCGTAGATGATGCTCAGGGTTCTTAGGCTGCGTGCGGCGAGTGTCAGGTGTGTTCCTCCGGATGGCTGCTGGTAGATCTTGGTTCTCTGGTCGTCTGCGTCGCGGGCTCTGCTGTCTGGGCCGTCTCTTGTCTCGTGCCTAAGCCGTCTCGTATCTCCTCGTCGGAGTCCGGGCTTATATCCTTCAGGGGGATGCACGCTAGCTGGCCAATCGCGATTGTGCATCGATCTCCTAGCCAATCGCTGCAGTGGCTTCTTAGAATTCGATAAATCGGATGTGTATTTGCGAAAGCGAGTTTTTTGCTTGGCTTCAGACTTTCGAATTCTTCGGAAAGGTTTTGCATTGTGGTGATTGATTGCGCCCGTACAGTTTTGTCATAAAAGGGATTCTCTTAACGACCCGTGTTGTGTGTGGTCAAAAGAAATCCCTCTTGTGCCATTAATGAATGAACGTTTTTGGTCACGGTCATTAACAATGAGACAATCACCCTTTTAAATGTGCCTATATGTGTGGTCGCCACAACTCGTATTAAATATAAAACAACACAATTTCTTCAAATTCGAAGTGAAAATGTTTGAAGTTGATATTGGAAATTTTGCACAGTAGGGCATCTATACAATTTATAATAAATTGATGAGAAAAATATGTTTTTTTTTATTTATTCGCTTATTTTTTAAATGCTTCAACCAAATATTATTTTCAAAGATATTAATTACATCTCTATTTTTCCATGAAAGAAACGTAGAAAATATTTTAAAAATAAATCACTCCTTAAAGTTATTATTTGGTTTTGTCCTGATTCTAAAAAATACTGTGAAAAGGGTGGAAAATAAGTACTAATTTTTTTTCAATATTTGATTTCAGCGCTGCATGAATTTCTAATGTTAAAGTAATTTCAGACCACTTTTTCAATAGAAAATCAAAAAGTCTCGAGCGTTAGTTCTTTTTTTCAAGTACCAGTACATGAAACGACACAAAAACCGAGAATTTCCTATTTATATAGTTCCTATAATTCGGGAATTAATTCCCGAGAATGTCTCATCTGGTAGAATATATTGATGAAAATTTCTCGTGGAAGTTCCTTCCGAATGGAAGTGTCCGATGTACGTTATGTACACGCTTATATTATATATAGTAAGATTTTTACTGTCTACTTTAAAGTTTTTAATCATTGGTTTTAAAAAATCACCATTTCAACATTTAATGAATTGCAGCATAATTTAAAATAAAGTTTGAGTGTTGTACTAGAAGCATAACAAGCTAACGGATTTATATTCAAAATTTATCTCTGAAGTCCATTATTTTTCTTTTCACATTAACCCCCATTTTCCTCTGCAATTTTCAAAGCTTGTCTTCTCTGCCTGTCTGTAACGCCGACGCTATATACATATTCTCTAAAGTTTGTGTTAGTAATGGTAATATGTTAATATTTTTTTTTTAATGAAATTATATAATTTTGCTGTGTAAAGGTTAAAGGTACAGGATACAAATAGAAGATTCTTCACAGCTCTAGTGTCAATACTATTATACATATGTATATTTTGGAATGATAATCAAAAAAGTTCCCTAACCACAGCTAAATATTTGATAATCATCTGAAAGTTTAAGGTTTAAGGGCTTTTGGTTAAATCCGCAATTTTAAATGTTTGGGTTATAAGCGCTCACCTTTAACGAGATATATTTAACTTTACGAAAAAGCAAATTCTACAACAACCCAAAGACGCTTAGGGAATTTAAGGTTTATCAAACATTAACATTAAATTTATATAGAAAGGTAATTTGTATCCGTACTTTATGTTAATAATCCGTCTATTATAAATACGTTAACATAATAAAATCCTTTTAGTTTTAGTGTGCCATATCCTATCATCAGGCAACCTATTGTATTTTGTAATTATTATTCATATATCATTTATTAAATGACACATAGCATAATAATAATTATCTTTAATAACTTTGCCTATAATCCTTTTGTAAGTTAATTCGTAGCATTTGAGCCATACTACGATTAATAAAATATTAATAATCTCGCTTTCTGCGAAAGACATTTCAAATGTGTAAGAGCTAGTACGTTTTATACTCGTATAAATAATATCTGCTCTCAGCGATAATCCTCTGTTGAATTACTTCAATTGTTTCACCGAAAGTGACGGTTGATAATTCATCATTCGTCTGAAATAATAATAGTAGAGCGTCTTTGTGACCCTTGCCACGGTGCATCGCTCCATTTTTATACGTACTACGTATCGGATTATACGTACAACGCTAAATTTGTTTACGCGATAAAGTTGAACTGACGTGAAAGTGTGTCGTATATTGATGATTAAATTAAACCATGAACTGCAATACGAAAACAATAACAAGCATTTTTTAAATTAAAATATATCTATAATATAATCAGGACTCTGATATCAAAGTTTTGTGTATTTGTTATATAGTTAATAAATATTACCAGTAAAGCTATATTTTCACTAGTACAAAAATAATTTTACGAACTCAGACAGTTAAATGTATTAAACAATTGATTAAAAATTTCACTGCTCAGTATCAGTAAAACTGTATTTGCTCACAAATAAATGATCCACATGATCGACAATATATTAAAATATATTAAATATATTAAACCAAACCCAAATCTAACTTTGTGAAAATTCCGAAACTATATTAAGTTTTTAAACATTCATTGCGTCAAGTTGGGGTTGTCTAGGTTTTGGTTTGAACAGCAAATGGATGTTTCACAACTGTCAAATTAAGTTTCAATGATGCTTATAATTCCACTAGCGCCCAGAAACGTCATTTCCTAAAGCTGGTGAGTTGGTGATTTCATTGAGATTTATTAAATAACATGCATTTTTTTGGCCAAATCTACGCCAAAGCAATAACAGTGGAAACGTCCGGTTCATCTAGCGTTCATATTGAAACTTTTTATAGCATTATTACGACTTAAAATAAGTGAGAATCGAATGAAGCACATCTAAACCGAATTTTGACCAATAGGAGAACGTAAAAAACAATTATCCCTTCTCAGAAGTAAAATATCCACGACAAAAGCAATAAAATTGCGACGGCTCCGACACGATTTAATTGCTTTTGACGTGAATTTTTGACTTCTGAGAAGTGATAATTGTTTTTACGCCCTCGATTTTTTTGTTAACTATATTAACGCACATATTCTAATAAACCTATTCATTCAAATTGGAAATGTATTTCCATTATAATAATAAAATCAACTTAAATTCTACGTATAGCTGCGTTTTAAAAAGGTCTGTCTAATTCCCATTTGAGCTTTGATGTAGGTTAAGGTATTGTATCGAACATTCTGTAAACGTATACATTAGAGTTTTCTCTAGTAATTTATATTAGAACCTTAAAGGAAAATCGCTCTCGGACGAACATTTAATTATTCTCTTTAATGTTTATTCAACTTTAAACGTCCTGAAATGGCAACTTCCATAATAAACGTACTTTGGGAAAATCTGGTGATTGTAGATACGAGAATGGCGCAGTAGTCCAAGGATTATATGAGATCAAATTAAACGTAGGGTTTAAAATTAACGTGTGTTTTCAAAAACATTAATAAATAACGATAATTGTTTTAAATTAAAACGTTTACTACATGAAAGGCTCTATGCTGGTTTCATGGCGATATAGTAATTTTGCAACGTTTTTTAAAACTTTAAGATAATATCTACGTGAGTTTTGCACGATTCGCACACAAAATTGCGTTGTAACGTCACGTACTGATATTGCCTAACTTTTGTTTTAAAATCAACGCAAAATTGTTATTACTTAGGCGGTAAATACTTCTAAAAAGTGGCACAAATAGGGCAAAACACTTGAGTTTTAATTATAATTAAAACCCAATCGTAATATATCTTCAAAATATTAGAAATTTATGCTACATTTTACTTGAGACCTTTTATGTAATAATATATTTGATTAGGGTTAAAATTTAGTTCATTTTATACTGAAATTCTAATTTTACATCCATGAAAAGTTCCTTTATGAATACAAATAAATTGAAGGAGGCTGCAGAAACACTGTCAGTGACACATAAATATATATGAATCGTACAATATATTATAATTATTTGCTGATGTATTTATGTAACTGTTTGTTCACATTAAGTGATCGTTTTTAACTCTTTTTGAAATATAAATAACCAAGATAATATAATATAATATTTATACCGTACAAAGTTATTGTTTTAATATTTATTTATTTATTTATTCATTATTTAAAGTTTGAGCTATGGCCCAAA
The DNA here is from genome assembly GCF_051122295.1 of Plectrocnemia conspersa. Classification (NCBI taxonomy): domain Eukaryota; kingdom Metazoa; phylum Arthropoda; class Insecta; order Trichoptera; family Polycentropodidae; genus Plectrocnemia; species Plectrocnemia conspersa. The sequence continues at coordinate 14,259,536 of NW_028277173.1, forward strand.
AATATTAACAAATCTCTTCTGATATTTTTACTCGGATTTTCTCAATATTTTCGCGTTATCATTATCCTCGCTTGTGTAAATTCTTAGCAAAGAATTTGTCGTCCGATAATGCTTATTTAAAAACACATAAACTACTGTCGTACTGTCCAACGGTAACTATTAAAACGACTATATTACGTTTGCGTTCCTAAATTCCAGTTTGTTGAAGAATAGCTAATGGACAAATTCTGTGTGACACGCAAGATAAGCCAAGCTAAATTGTCTTTGAGACGGAATGATAAAAATGTACCGTATTATATTCATATACTAGTTGAAAATCCACATGTAACTTTCTTATAAGTGGCAAAAATTTTATCTTTCCACTGTGTTGAAAGCGACTATATTCATGTTTAGTTTTTCAATTGCTTTTGAACTGTGGCCCTCTATCTTAATGGCTTCTCGGGAGCTACGTACTTTTATAATTTTACTGAAAAAAATCCGTTACAGTTCGGTAATAGGGCATTGTCCGATAAATAAACAAATAATGAGATTTCACGTTGAATTATGTTTGAATGTCACTTTATATTGACATTTTTCTGAATCCATCAATGACTTAAGCCTTTGATGCTTCTTGAAAATTTTAAAGATATGACACTTATTAATCCGGACTTTAAAAAATAATGGATTTTGAAAGATTCGCGAGTACTAATATTTTTGAAATCTCGGGATTTATCGCGATTTTTGCTTACTTTCTTTCTTTATTTCGGCTGCGGTTCTCCAGCCATGGTCACGAATTATCCGTAACGGATAATTCGTTCTACAATAATAAACAAAACTATGAACTTTTCAATGTTTGGATAAATGATAAGATATTATCGTTTATTTATACAGTGCCAATCATAATTTTATTTGTTTTTATAAAATAGAGATTTTCTGCTATTATAAGTGAGCGATCACATGGCAGACCCTTGTGTATATTATATCTTTAATTACCTGGAAAAGGTAAATCATAAAATGTAAATTAACATACATACTTAAACAAATACATATTTTTTTACTCAATCTATATAAATTCAATTCTTAAACGTTTAATACGCCAATGGCTCTTATATACTTTAATGATTAAATTTACGGTCTGTCTACGATACATATTGGTAGAAATTTTCACACACGATCCGTTAGCATGACCGTTAAATAGTTACAATTTTTGGGTTGTCTGTGAGAAATCTCGCCACTTACGTCTGAAAAATATTCCCTGTTGTTGATCACGAAGAATCTACTATGACTATGGTAAACCGACCACCTTCAATCGACAATACATCAAAAGGGCTATTTAAAACGAATTCGGATTGTTATTTTGCGTAAATCACTCAAGGGAATTCAATCGTGTTCGTTATACCTCGACAAATTTGATTTGTTGCTTAAAATATGCTTGCGCAATACCTTTGAACATAATTTATTCAATTCAATCCGTGGCGATACTCTTGAGTGACGTCGATGTAAAAGAGGTATACTAAAAATATTTTAAAATCGTTTATTCACTTATTTCTATTTGTTACTTATTTTCATAAGTCGGTTTTAAGCCCTCTCGTTTTTTCGTACGAAGGGTTCATAATCTTACAATTTTGCGTAATAAGTAACCGCTTATAGTATATCTAATTGGACGAATATTAACATTCAAAATAACTATGTAATAAATCAATGATAAAATTTCTAACTTTTTGGTTAGAGTCTCGAGTGACTTATGTGTGTCTGTGGGGTATTTGCCTGATCTGGGAGGCCAAAATTATTTCTCCACTTTAGTTGATTCCATAAGTGCTCTTAGTATTATATAGTATTATAAGTGTTAAAAAATACATTACATAAAAAAAAAAAAATTTAATATTTTTTTTTTATATTTTTCATGCAATAATTCATGTAATTTTATTTAAAAAAAGTATTTGAAGTATTTCTTAAATTGAAGGCCCGATGAAAAGGAATTCCGCGTTGAGCGGTCGTGCGAATTTCATGAACAATTTCAAATCATCTGCACACAGAAAAAAACTTGAATTGTAACCGCCGTTTTTATGTCATTAAAAAATAAGGTGAAGAGCAGAGGGCCCGGGTTGCATCCTTGAAGAACCCCTGAAGGGAAGAAATATTTTTCTCTCTACCTACAAGTGTTTAAGCGATCTGACGATCGATAAATTCCCGTGCGTGCCGCAAATCGTCGTCGTCGTTCAACAATGAATAATAACATTATTTTAATATAATTTATTTATAAACCCAAATTAACAGTACATACTTATTATTTATAAATGCCAAATAATAAAATCAATAAACTAAATTAATGCTCATTTTAAGCACCTTTTCTTTCTACGTTAATGCCATTGATCTATTCCTCTTTAACAACTAATATTATTCAATATCCACAGCGCAGATATTGAATTGATAAAGTGAAGCATAAATAAATATCTTTTATATTTGATTAACGATTAAGCAATTCGGTTACGGCGATATATGTATGTATGCGATATTAAATAATACCAACAAATATATTTACCCGCTTAAGATTTGTGGTTATTAATATTATATAAATATAGTATAATGTATATATATTATCAAACCTTGATTAATCTTAATGGAGCAAAAATAGCTTTATTTTAAGAGAGTGATATTTTTAATGAATTGCCTTTGTTAAATTAACTGTGAAGTGTCACAAGGGGAGAGATTAATGACACTTTGAGCAATTATTACACTTTGCTCATTTTTGTCTTTCTTTTGAAAATCCTTAATTTTTTTATATGTACATATGTATATAATATTGGCAACTAAGTTTATCACTTTCGTTATATATATATTAAAATATACATTTTACATAAATACTCTCTATTTTTATTATATAATTATGCCTAAATATGTCTAGTTAAAACTCTTTTTTTTCATAAAAAAATCGTTTAAATACGAAAGTGGCAAATATAATTAAAAATAATTTAATTTACGCGTTGTCACTTAGTAGAGCAAAAAAAGGGTTTATCAAGTGAGATTATTTTTCCACGAATCGCTCAAAGAAAAACTAATTTGCGTGTCAAATTCTCAATACCCCTTTTTAGATAGAATATAATATTATATCGACATCGACTAAGATTGAGTATATCTATATAAAATGTTGACTTGAAAATTAAACCACGGACGTCTAAATTGGCATCGAGTATCGTTGGAAACCTCTCGTTAACAGCTGAGTTATGTTTTGCAGACAAATGTCTAGTTTTGTTATATCAAGTAGAAAATCAAGTTACACCATCCTTCACTGAGCGAAATGTACAAGGAGATATATACGGGATGACCTTTATTAAATTAGCTTTTAAAAATATTCAACAAAAGCCTGGTTATTGATTAAAATTTGTATCCATCAAAACTTGAATCCACGTGCCTAAGATGATAGTCTCGATTAGTCATTCTTATGTAAGAGTATACAATGCAAAAGTAATTTTATAAAATTTATATTATATTTAAAAAAACGAAAGTATTTTCAATTTGAAAGTTGCCTAGATCTATACACTATATTTAACCATGGAGGTATTTATTCGCTGGTCCGGTTTCGTTCCGGATCCGTTTCGCTTTCGCTGCAGTGTGCTAGGCGTGAGAGATTTATAGTCACCGCAAGGTCTTCACTCCCCTGGGGGTTTCTTAAGAACAAAGTGTAGCAGCGATGACGATGAAGTACGGGCAGATAGTTTTATTTTTCAAGAGGGTCTGGAATTCTTCCTTCGCAATTCGTAATTTTTCGAGAGCTGGTCTTCGGAGTCGATTTAATACTGGCGGTTCGAGTTTGTCGTCCGAGTGTAATGCACAGTTGCGTGGTGCGATGGTTTGCATCCGATTGGTTGAATCTCCAGAAACTCTTTCAGAAGGGCGCGGTAGCTGCTGTCTACGCACATGATCTTGATGTATGGTTCATCTGCGGTATATACTTTCTCTCAAGGTTCACTATCTTGGCCCAGTTGATAGACGAGGAAGAAGAGGCCAAAACGAATCGATGTTCACAACTGCAAAGCTCCATGAATCTTCCTCATTCGAAAACGCCGCCCGATACAGACACCCGCGTTTATATGATATGTACATATATCGGTATAAATTATGTATAATATTTTTTGTATATCAATTAGCTTTTTTAAAGTGTAACCGGCTGCGAAATTCGGCCACATAATCCAGAAATTTATTCCGATTTTGAATATTGTTTTAAACTTAACCTAAGTTTGAATAGTCCCTTTATAAAATATATCAAGTGATACGCACTTAATCCGCAATATGAAAAAACCCGATTGAGATGTCTTTTGATCGTCACTCGGGTGTCGAAAAATAAAATGCAATCATTGTCTCAGTATTGTATATCACTTGTAAACGAATATCCATCTCTCAGTTACATAGCTTTACAATTGTCAATCGTATTTTCAATTACTGAAAATGTTGCTCGAAGCTAAGAAGTTCTATTATCAGCATTTTTGTTTACTGCTTGGTTTCTTATTATTTTAAATTAATATAGAGTTTTATTTTTATAATATTGATTTAATGATTTAGAATTGAATATACAAAACTGATTAATGTCGTATTATATATAATATTATTTATAATTCATCATTAAAATATTAAACAAAAAAGTTTATATTCACTTAATAATAGTATTGAGTGATTTACCCCTCTTTTTAATATAATATTTTACAAAGACTTAAAATACAGTGATTGAAAATTTGATCCACTGGAATATCACACTGGACGTCGGCAGTAACAATGCAAAATTTGCCGAGAGAGCACGACGACGCTGAGTTTGAACAATCTAATTTTATAACTTCAGCTAAAAATAATTTTTCGTGATGTGCACGGAAGTTGAAAGTGTGCGGTTGGCTAATGGTGTGATATTGAGTGAAACTTCAAGTGCTTTATAGTGACAAAGCTCATCAAAGCACGCAGTCGTTATAAGGTATAATTTGCACATTCGGTGGTAATTGCGGTGTAAGATTTCGATTTTTGGACACTCGACTCTGAATTTGCGAACACGTGCGTACTCTCAAATTACACATTAACAATTTTTATTTATATTTATTCATATATAATAAGTATATATAACATTTTTTGTATATTTGTATATAGTGTAACGTTATTTAATACATTTATTTTAAATTTTGACATAAAATTTTATGGCCAGATTTAGATATGTTATGTTTATTCATCTTATTTAAAAATATATGAGTATTTGCTTATTTTTGATCGAATGGGTAATCGTTGTAAACATGCTGTATCAAGTCACGTAGGCATTTAGGTTATGTATAAAAATAATTTATTTAAATATAGAATATTTATCTGATGCTAATTATTTTAAAATTGCTGAAATTCTACATGAAATATTCTGATGTTTGCTCAAAACCGTTAAGAGATGTCACCACTATCGACGATTATCGATAAAACAGTACTCATAGTTACCGACTTCACATTAAGACAATGTCTGCCCGCAGGTGTCTCTACCGATTCGACTGATCACCGGCTTCTTTTTGATTTTTCCGCTTATTCTGACCGAAACTTGTGAAAAATCTCATCAGACGTCATGGCGGATCAACCTGAACCGGGTGAAAATATGGACAATGACGTCAAAGACATCGTAAGTGCCATTGAATGTTTCTAACCTTAAAATAGCAATCCGGGTTTTGTTTACTAACTCTTTATGGCTAATTTTATACATAAATGATTAAAAATATTCTATGTGAACACGTTTATAACATAAATATAGCGTATTTCTACTTTTAACGTACCTCACAGATTACAATAAAACAATTGTATTATTAAAATCGATTAAATAATACATCAGTGAGTAGTAAATAATCGCGTTTTTTACGATTACTTAATTCAAGTTGTACTTAAAGGTCTCATTGTTTAGTATATGTAGAGATTTGTGGTATCGTCCAGATATAAGGGTTCGAAATTAGATATTTTCTTTACATTCCAGTGTTTGTAGAAACAACTTTTTAAAAATATGCAATACCTTAGTCTGAAATATTTTATTTGGCTATCCAAAAAAAATTGCGAGATTGAATCCATACGTCTAATTTATTTTTCTGAGATGTTTGCATTAATTTTTGGCTTCTTTTCTATTTTAATATCTTTTATATAAATTAAACAAAGTCTATACACATATGCTGACTCCAGTTCAGGGGTATGGTTCTTTCAGCCTAATTGGTGAAAATAAACCTGTTCAGGATTCATCAGAACTGCTAATCATTAATCATATAAAAGGACTTTTCGCAAACACAACGGCGCTTAGACATCACTCTTACATTTAACATGACTCCGGAGCACTTACTCAAAAATCTACTACATCTTCCTACGACTCATCCAAACACTTTCATCGAGGCCTGTATTCTAATGATTTATTTGTTAAACGTGAATTATTTGTGCAATAACAAACACATACAAACAAATCAATAAAATATTCCATTGGGAAGTCACACTAATTCGCCCCCTAAATCTGAAACATGAAACTTGTATTTTTTTCTTTATTTTTTCTATTGCTTCCATTGTGTCATAGTTTGTGGTTCTCTGAATTGCAGTAATTTTTATAATACTGTTATTTATAATTTAACCATCCATCTATGTAGTACAGAAATATTATGAGCAATATGTTTTTGTACTACATAGATGTAAGGTATTATCAAACTACAATTGTGGTATTTTTGGCAACTAGACAAAACATAACATTTTATGACAAAACATGATATAACATAAAATGACCAAACGTCCTCAAAAATTTTGTCTTCCTTTAGTCCTCCTTTTGTCTTTCTTTGTACTCCTTGAACAAAAATTTCCTAAAAGACCCTTTGTTTTACTACAGTAGCAGTTTCTTCTCTAAAAAAATTTTGGAGATCCTTTGAACAAAATTTTCGAAATGATTTTTTTAAGCTCCCGCAGCAAGTTGTCCTTCTCAATCAAAATTTCCGAGATGGTTTTTGAACAAAAATTTCCGAGATAACTTTTTTTTAGCTCCCGCAGCAATAATGACCTTTTTATTTTTAGTGTTCTTTGATATTTTCAAAATCTGGGCACCGTATACAACAGAATATGTCAAATCAGAACTGTGACAAAACAGAACAATGACAATTTAGAAAAAGTTAATTTTAGTTAGATTTGTAAGTATTTGACAAGTAAATAATTCCATAAATGATTAATCAAAAAATAAAAAGTGATCACTATTGAATAATAAAACAGATCAGTAAAATAAAATAAACGATCAGAAAAATAAAAAAAATCGTCAGTAAATAATACAATACATTTTTGATCAGTAAATACTAATTCAGCTTTTGATCAGTAAAATAAAATAAATGGTTTGTAAATATAATTAAATAATCAGTAGACATAATATTATACATGATCAGTTATTGTTAATTCTTGTACTGCACTAGCGAATTTCGTTTTAAAAAAGAAATGTAGGGTGACTGTTAAGACCAAAATGTTCCAAACGTACGTGTCGTTTAGGTTAGGTTTTGGTTTGAACAGCAAGATCAGCAGACATTCTACAACTTTAATTAATTTAAAAACCAACCATTTATTGTAATTATCAATCATATATGCCGATCATTTTGTTTTAATTACTGATTATTTTATTTAAATACTGATTATTTATTTTCATAACTGATCACTTTTTATTTCTTATCGAATAATTAGTTGCCAATATAAAATTAATTATAAATATATTTTTTAACTTGTTCTGAATTGTCATGGTTCTGTTTATTGCTGTTCTCAATTGCCACAGTTCTGATTCGACACATTCTGTTTTTTCATGTTTTGTATATTCATGAAACTGGTATTTTTGACCCTTTTTACAATCGATTGTTGTAAATCTATATATGTATTCCATATAATTAATATTTGGTTAAACTTCTGTGTCAACTACTACGAATAATGAACATCACTCAATCCAGTATATACTTGAAATCCATAAGGCAGTGTCATAAACAAATAAATCCGGTATTTAATACATATTACAGAGATCACAATGCCCACATTTGCAAATAATACAGCTCTATGTGCCTCACACAATGATCTCTTAGTTTCAATAGGATAATTACAGGAAAGTCTATGCAAGATATAGAACCTGTTGAAAATCTAAGTAATTAGAGCTAATAAGACTAAGTAAACAAATTGTTTTTGTACAAAACTATTGTAAAGTCAATATAGAATTAAAATCTGGAGTAGAGACAAAAAATCTAATATTGAAATAATCCAAAGATTTCAAATGAAAACATTGAGATTTATTACAAACGAACCACTTCATCAAGATCTTTATGTGAAGACATAAAAAAAACATTAGCAAGACAGCTCTTAGAGATTGATGCAGTATGTAGGTTTGCAGTTTATAGGTCTAGCTATTTGCCAAATAGAGAATGATAACATTTGACTATTGAATTGTGTATTTAAAGCAGGTTAATATAAATATTTATTAAATATCATTCATATATAAATTAGACAGAAAAATGTCACTAATTCTCACTCAAGATCATTTAGCAGTTTTATCCACAACTAAAGTTGAAAATGCTATTAAATTTCTTCGTAATTATGTTTTAATGTTATTAGAACCACAAATTGAAAATCTTATTGTTCCTTTTAATTCAAAACTTATTAGCGCTGTGCGAAATATTCGCAAAACTTTCCATTGTTATGCAGCAGGCGGTGAAAATACGACCTATCGATTAACATTTAACAGCATTGTTTTGAACAGTAAGGTGTCAATTCAAAAAACTTGTTTTCAAAATAAACTTTTATGTACTGCATAATATAAATATTGAAATCCTACCAATATAACAATGCTAAACTTTTGCGCCGAGACTCCAATGAGCGCAGGTGAGCAGGATCAGCGAATATGGTTGACGAGCTCTCCCAAAATTATACAATTTGTTAATGACTTTTTTGCTTAAATCGCTTCATATTTATACTAAATATTTAATACGATACACGTGTACATGTACTAATGACAATTACTTATTAATGAGCAACAATAAAATATTAATTACATTTAATTAATTTGTAACATGTGTCTATTCGTTGTTGCTATTCAAATTTATTTTATGAAAATAATATGCAGTTAACTTGTCCGTTCCGACATAACTATTATATTTTATTGTTTCAGACAGAGGAGATCGTTTCTGATATGGTGTTGAAAAAGAAAGATCTCCGTAAAGCTGAGGAGAAAGCGTCTGAATATTCATTAAAGTTTCTTAATAGCTTATCAACACCTGAAGAAAAATTAACGGCGTTAACCAAAAAGTACAATACTGTAGTAGATGAGCTCAAAAAATCGCATCTATATACCAAACAATGGGAAAAGAAGTTTGCATTGATGCAGAGGGAGAAAGATAAAGTGCTAGCGGCTTACAATAAAGCTGTTTTATTGAAAAGTAAATTAGAAAATTTGTGCAGAGAGCTGCAAAAACAAATTAAAATGGTGAAGGTATAGTATTAATATTTTTTTAAATTATATATTAAATATATGTATATGTGTCATATCAATAATAAGATCGAATTACAGGAAGAGTCTCTTTTGAAGGTGAAAAAGGAAGACATAAGACGAGAGGAGACGTTATCGATATTCCAAAAAACCATAGATCAGTTGACATCTGCTGTTGAGCATAACAACGAAAAGAATTCGAAGCTCATGGACGCCAATATTGATATGAAGGAAAAGTTTAAGAACGTAATGGAGCAGTATGAGTTGCGCGAACATCATGTGGATAAAATGACGAAGCAGATGCATATCGAGGCGCAGCTTTCGGAGGCCAAGTTGGCTAAAGCTAGTTTGGAAGCTCAGGCTGAGAGAGAAAAGCTCCTGGCTGAGAAGAAACAATTGCTGATTGAGTTGACGCAATATCAAGCGCGTTGTAATGATTTGCAAGCGGCGGAAGTGGTACTGCGGAGCCAAGTTGCAATGTACTCGGATAAGTATGATGAGTTTCAAAATGCTTTGACTAAGAGTAGCGAAGTTTTTGGCGGATTTAAGGGAGAGATGGAGAAGGTTGTACAAATTAAGTTAATCTTAAATTGATGGTAAATGGGTTAGTATTTTAATATAGTTTTAATGTTCTAGATGTCGAAGAAAGTTGAGAAACAACAAAAAGAAGCTGTAATTTGGAAACAGAGATGGGAAAAATCGCATTCAACGCTATTAAAAATGATGGCAGAAAAACAACAGTTGGATAGTACATATACTTTACAGGCAAAGCAACTTGCTCAGTTACAGAAACTATGTAGAACTATGCAGGTTTGTATTATTCATATATCCTATTGTTTGTCTCCAATCGGTTAGTGATGCCGGAGACCATCAACAGAATTTCGCGACGGTAGACCCGTTCATGGTCGTCAATCGCGAATACCAAGGAAGGGGTCTGGCCTAGCACCGGAGTGCGCAGTACTCCGGAGCGAACGCCAGGCTGGGTCGGATCTCAGTTGCCCATTGGCTGAAACTCCCGAGCCTAATGTAACTGCGGGACGCGGGCGTGGTGCCCGAGAAGTACCCAAATATCCTATTGTAAATATTATATTTTTCTTCTTTCTCTGACGTCGAGGTACTAGTCCAGTATCAGGAATTTTGCGAATCAATTGTACGATTTTTTGTGTAATTATTTAATATATTTAGTAGGTTCTCTAGTTTTAATTACGTGAAATGAACAATTAATTTATTGTTCACCCAAGAATAAGTTTTCCTAGATTTCTTTAATCACATCGAAAAGAAGAAATATGCTATGAATTATATTTTATTGTAGGCTGAAAGGTCAATCTTGCTAACCACATTGAAAGAAAATAACATTGAAAGCCCGCCGCTACCACAACTTCCACCAGAACCTGAACCAGTTCTCAATAAAGGAATGGATAAGGTGCAGTATTATTTATTTTATATTTTACACTGTTGTATATTTTATACATATACATATTTAATTCCAGGTTGATGTAATGGCTGCAAATTGTGCTCAACTCAAGCAAAGTCTGAGTCAACTACAGGGCCAACTTAACGATTTAACTTCCAAAAAGAAAGCAGATACACCACCAGTTATAGAGCCTCCTGTTGAAGCACCACAGAAGAAATCTAAAAAATCTAAAAACAAAAAGTCAAAAGCAGCTAAGGGAATAGTTGATACAACTAATGAGGTGGTCGAAGTTGAGATCAAAGAAGTCGAAGAAAACACTGTCAAAGCTGATTCTAATACAAATATAGATTCCATCACAAATGGAGTAGATTCTACTACAAAGAGTGAAGATGAAGAACGATTGAAGGAGGCTGTTGAAAGTCCGGTTATAAACCAGAAAACTGAGGATTTGACAAATAATTGCATTGTTGACAAAACTGATGGTGTGGTTATCGAATCGATCGAAATAATTAAAGAGAGTGCAACTGTTGACATTGGTGATGTGCCTGTCGTAGATACTATTGCCTTAGGTCATGAGTCATGTGAGCTCAAGCTCGTTAACGAACCTCTCTTAAAAATTCAGGCTGACCCTTTGTAGTTTGTTCTTGTTAAGGAATATTTATATTATATATAAAGATATGTATTATATAGTCATTTTAGAAATCAGTATTGATAACGTCGTCAAAAGAATGATTCGTGATTCTATATTTTTTTTTGTGTGTATTATTATGTTTTAATTTTTGGTTTTGACGCTTTTCATATTGTTATTTAATATTTATTGCACTTTTATGCTTTAATATTTTACTTGATAACTGATTTAAGTTGTTTGATTGATAGACTCAATTAATATCGTATTTATTTTCTTTCAAACGATAAGTAACTGTATTTTTTTTCAGTATTGTCTTTGTATGTATATGCATGAAGTATACATATTTTTTTTATGTAGTAGTCATTTTCAACAGTATATTTTTTATTTAATATTTATTATGTGTATTTTTAAATATAAAAATAAAATATGTATGTAATTTAGTCTTTATATTCAAAAATAAACATTTTGAGTTCAAAAATAAATTGCAGTAATTTTTTTTGAATTTTCTATTATCCTGTAAAAACTCCTGTTTCTCTAAATATAATATTAGATTGTGTACAAAGTCGAGTCTAAATTGTAGTATGAAACTTCTTTTTACCTTTTGTTGTTATGGTTGAAACAGTGCTGAGTTGCAGTCGGAAATTTTAGGTGTGCTATTTATATTTTCAATTGAATAAATGCGTTTTGACAATTTATTTTTCAATGAATATCTAAAACATTATTTTGCTTTTTAGAATAAAACTATTTTTATTATACTCTTGAATATATGTAACGGATTGTATACACTACTTAAAATATTTTACATTAAATTGAACTACCATTTAAATAATATCTATAAGATATTCCCTATTACAAAACCTTCCTTGCCTTCTATGTTTTGAGTGTATATTTTTGACAAAAAACATTAATCAATCTTAACTATAAAATGATAAACATTTTTATTTAGTTACATAAATTAAACCCATAATATTTTCATGCTTTTTATATATTTGAGGTCAGGTAGTATCATTCATAAAAACCTTTTTAGTTTTCTTAAAATATAAATAGACCTCAGAAAAAGCATTTCTGCTAATTATACATTATTTTAAGATTGGTCTGAAAAGATATTATTTTTATTTATTTATTGCAAACCTTCCGTTGTAACATTAAAAGCGTGAGCCCAATGCTTTACAATGGGGTAAGCACAATCCGGATAATTTCTAAGTATTACATCTACATTTGAATGATATGAAAACAAAACATACCGTCCAATAATGTGCAAGTAAGTAATTAGCAGTCGTGATCATGATCATTACCCAACAAACATTTTTTTCTTACACTCTGTTACTTAAATCAGTTTCCGAATGTATAAATCAGTTTTACCTTGACCTAATGAAAGTTCTCTTGAACTTGACCCAATGAAAGTTCTAAAACTATAATTAGGTGTACGATCTGAATTTCTACTAATTTACTGCTACTAATTTACAAATTCAAAAAGCAACAATAATTTGCAAACAAATTTTAATACAAATGGAGACGTGTCAAAAACTACAATCTGTTCCTTTGAATAATAATGTTTATTGTGAAAGTAGTACCTATAAACTGGGTGCTTTTGAAGCCAATGTTCCACTCCCTTTATTTCTTGTGTGTATAAAAAAGGCTGAAGGAACTTATACCTGAAATACATACATTCAAACAACTGTAGTTTAGTTCAGATTCATTATTTGAGGTCTGTTTTTACTTCTTTTTATGAATATATTCTTACTATGATTTTTCCAGAGTCGGGCCCGTCAAGGAGAACGGGTCCTGGGAATTTGTACCCTCTTCCCCCCTCTCGGCAGGCCTAATCCTAACTTTCGTTTAAATTGTAGCTATCCGTTTTTGCATGTGAAAGATGCAATTGTTGTACCATACATACACTATTAAGCATACATATGTATAAAAATAATACCATTTTATGCATGGTTTAACTAATAGGTATTCACAAATTGTAGACACAGTGTACCTTTGATTATTTATGGAACAAAGTGTACTTTACACACTTGAGCAATTTTGAAAGTCTTTACGGTATTGAACTCAAATGCCACATCAAGTGCTATAAATATAATATTTTTAAATTAATTTTCAGAACAAATCGTCCATGCATAGTTTTCTAAATAATACATAACATGAACCTAAAGGGTTTAACTTCGTCATCTTCCTAGTGCTAGTATCATATAATTATTTCTTTGCAAGTCACTTTCATTTATGCATATTATATTTTGTATGCAGTTCCACTCATATATACAAAAACAATTCTGAAAGTAAGGATTCAGTTTTTAAAACGTGTAAAGGGCATCTTATTTTAAGGTCGACTTGTAATACATAAAGACCACCCCTTAATTAGTCATGGATTAGTGATTTCAGGAATAAATTTCTTTGATTCTTCACTTAGTGTATGCAGTTTTGAATAGTCTAATCTTTTGGTAATAAATATCAGGACGTCAACGCTTGAGAACGTTCTTCTTGAACGAGCCATCCAGTTTCTCAAGCACAAATATGTTTTCGGCGATAACTATGACGACTAAACCATTTAAAAAAAAAATGTTTAATGCCTTAATAATTGTTTGTAATAAAAAATACATATATTTTACAATGGTATATATATTGTAATCATAATTCAGAAACTATACGACATTCATTTACCAGTGTGGTGCTTTTAAAACTAATGATTGAAAAATAATGTTTTGCAACCGAAGCTTTTTTCTTATCAACGAATACAAATGGGAATATATGAAAGAACAGCTGCTGCTTCACCATGATAATGCACCAGCTCACACCACAGCATGTGTGATGATCTTTTGCATCTAATTGTTGCTAGAAATCTTATTACAGATACTTTTTCTTTATATAAATAAGAGCTATTGAGCAATAATTCATGGGAATATTAGTATCATATATGCATTAAGTTAAGCTATTTCGTAGTTTGCAAAGCCACAAAGTATATTTCGATAAAACATAGGTGTATGAAATATTGTATAAAGTAGTTAAAAGTTTAAAAATAAAGTAATATATATTTTTCAATGAAATATGTTATTCAAAAATATTATATACAAATGAAACTCTTCACAAATATATATATGACGAATATAATACATAGGTACATACTTTTATAAGATTTAAATCGCATAACTTTAAGAAATATTTTGAAATCCATTATGATATTGTAAATTCCATTAATGAAAAATAATAATTTATCCCATTTTTACTTTTATTTTCTTTACTATAAATCATAAACACTTTCCAATAATTCCAATGTCAGGTTGTAGTTATAGTAGTAGATAAATCTGACTTAATTATTTCAATTGGATACCATATAATATCTACGGTCTAATATATCAGTTTTATTGGTGTTCTTTAATTGACCATATCAAATGTATCTGGAATTTATGTACAAGGCAGGGTTCATAAATTATTTATTTTTTACTAATTATTTTTAAATATTAAATAATGTTTTTGTGTCTTTGGAAAATGTCTCAGAGGTACTTTTAAATGCGTCTTTCTTTATTGTTTTATAATAAGGTATATTTACTATATTCCAAATGTATAATTTATCAAGACTCTGAAATGGAAAATGACTGAGATTGATAACTCCCATAATTAATAATATTTAAATAAAATAAAAAGATTTATGTACTTTGACTGCATAATTTATAGTTAATTATTTATAAGAAAGTTTAGGTTTTGCATTTTTTTTTGCAAATTTCAACAATTTCCTGTGTGTTTTTTATACGTACCTATGTACAGAATATTTTTTATAGCCACGATTTTTTATGTTATCAATAATAAATTTAATAGTTTGAAATGCGCGATCGATCTATGTTTCAAGTTATGGATAAAAAGTATCTTTAGCCTCAAATATTTTAAGCTTTAACGAAATTTCTTGTATGTATTGATTTTTAAGTTACGAACGATAAAACCATAAAAAATGGATCTTTAAAGTGCGCCAAAATATAATATGATTTACGATCCTTTGTGAATCGCGTTTTCTTTGTGATTGTATTGAACAAATCTGATTTTTAATTATATGTTTTACATAAATCGATTTCCGATTCAATACAGAAACTTAGTTTTGACACGCACGACCTATATTTATTCGAATAATTATTCAATGTTTTAAATGTAAAAAACACGACATTTCATATATACCTTTGTTTAAATTACGATGGTATTTGGGGATGAGTTATGTATTAACTGTTTTATTTATTTTGAAGTCTATTTGCTTAGACGACTGTATTTTATTATTAAAATCCAAACAAAACGACTTATTTGTGTGAAATATTACAAGTTCCATTTATAGTATTTCCTGGGGTAATGTTTAAAGAGGTTGCAAAATTATTGTTGGATATTTGGATAGTGTCAATAGTGCTCGTTCAATACTATTGCGAGATTGAAGATTTTGACCCTAAGTTATGTCTATGTCTTGAATTACACAATGTGTAGATATTATGCAAAATATTATTTAAAACTTATCTTGAGCTCAACGATCGGAAAAGGTAAATGAATCAATTTCGATCTTTGGAACGATAATAAGACCGGCTGTGCTACGTGGATAAAAATGTTTTCGTTCCACAAACCCATTTTCTTAAACCTGTTAAATGTAAGTCAAAGATGTGAGGATGCATGTAATTGCTTAACTTGAAATAAAGGCAAAATTAAAGATGGAAGAGAAAAAAATGTATGCCAACGGTAGCATTTTCGCATCTTTAAGGATCCATATAGTATGCAAAAATATTCATAAGAAAGATTTTCTCTTGCGTCTTAGTCGCCAAGATTGATTATTTTTTGCTGTAAAAAGTGTATTGTAAAATATGCAATTGAACCAAGAAGTGTTTTTAGTCTTGTCCAAAAAATAAATAGCAATTGAGATCTTGCTGAATAGTAGGTTATATTTATAATTTTATGCTTATGCTTTTGGCCTACTGCACTTCGCTACTATTGACTCTTGGATTGTTGATGCTGGAAATTGAACATCTGCTAATTCCTAATACAAGTGGGACATACAATAATTTTATATATATGCAATTTAAATAAAATGATTCAATTTGTTTTATTACTTGATACATTTCTAATCCGTTCCGTATAAAAATATGATTAATGCTTAAAATGATTCTGGTCTAAGCTTTATGCTAAATTAGCATTTTAATGCTTAATTATTTACACAATTTCCGTTATTTTTGTAAAGAAATATTGTTTAGTTTTTACTTCAATATCACGAGTAATTTGTTTACAAGATATCCGGTGCATTTCTGTGTGATGAAACGAAACTTCGTGTTCGGCTCCAACTATTTTAAAGAGTCTGATTAAAGCTCGAGATCATAAGAAGTGTGTATATGAAACCTCGTTAATCTATGTATAATATATGAAACCCAATTTCGTTATATTTATTTATACGTAATTCGTTCTTTAGTTGGAACACATCAGGAGTTATTTGTTAGTAGTTCATGGAAATAATCTTCCAAGAAAAAACAAGAGTTAGCTGCATAAATTTTCATCAGTGCTTTCAGCTAGTGTTTCTTCTTGAGACTCTCGAGAAAAATGTCAAATCGATAATTTTTATAAAGGTTTTTCTAGGTTAAATTTGTACGAATATTTTTAAATGTTTTACAACCGCTGAATAAGAAAGGATGGGCCCGTGTCAGATGTTTAAAAATATTCATGGTTTCTTGAAAGCTTTTAATAGAGGTCGAAAGTTTTTTAATTGCAAAAAATGTTTACGATTTTTTCAACTACTTTATTCGGTCTTATCTTTGCCTTGGTAAACTAAAAACTGCATTAATAACCAAATAATTAGGAACCGCACCGCATGGGAATTGTTGTACTAAAAACAACTTGGACTATTTTAAGAGGTCAAGATTCGATCAGTGTTTAGCCGATCATATGAAGCTTTTATTCTATTGGGATTCTATATGTTTCAAAACAGATCTTGACTGTTAGTGCCGCTAAGAAAATCGCTCGCTTTCTGCTGTTGTTGGTTTAATTGTGGGCAAATATTTATATAAATAATTTGGATTTTAATTGTCAACTACATTTATTATTTTTTACCGGAGAAATATTCTAGTGGTTTAATAGTTACTTATTTAATTATTCTTCAATTGTTAACATCGTATTAATAAAATCATCATAAGTATTTTCTTCATTACATATTTAATTCGATTATTCCGATTTCAAACTATCAAAATTATAAAAAAATCGTTTTCATTGACAAAATATTTGGACTTTTGTAAAAAGGTGCATTAAATCAATGAGCATAGTTTTTTCAATTTTTTATTTTTTTATTTTATCACTAAAGAATTCTAGTGATAAAGTTGTATTATATTTAGACAAATTTTTAAGTGTCATGAGTTATTTTTTTCGAAAAAACATAAAAGGCTGGAATTTCCAAAACAGAAGTTAATACATGTAATAATAATAAAAAAATACTTTTTACCAAAATTGGATAATTATTTATTTATTTTTAATATGTGCTTTAAATTTTTATATTAGTACTAGCATATTTAATTAACGAATAACACTTTTACGTAATAAAAAAAAGAATAATATAATATTATATTTACACATATTTTATATTTTTTAATTAAAAAGTAATACATTTATATGTATAAAATAGTAGTACTATAAAACTAATTCTATAACAATATATTATTGTAAAATCATATTGACCAATTTTACCATCGAACTGAAAACACCTGTTCCGGAATCATATCCGTCCGTTATATCAGGTGTGTCAAATCGCATCGTCATATTACTTTACGTGGGCTTATAACCCAAACCACTAACCGATCCTATCTAAACATTTTAGTATGCGGTTATAATTTTCAAATTTAAAATGCAAATTTTACACGCCCATAGAAACTCAAAACGCCACCGATAAATATGCTGCTATATGTATGTTAGCAATGTAATTTTATGTGAAATAATTACACACATTAACTTAAATATTTTTATTAGCGGTCACGAAGCCTCAAGTGCATATAGGATGTTTCTTTGTGTTTTTCGTTATTAAAAATAAGTAGATCAATTAAAAATATTATAAATTCCAATCGATGACCTTGACCGTAATTTTGTATTAATTTAAAATAATAATAAATATGTAAATAATTCTTACAACAAAAATCTTCAAATTTAGCATTAACTAAACAAGGGATTTTTTAAATGAGCCACAAACTAAATATATTGCTATAATTATAGCCGGAATAGTATTTATATACTTAAGTATACTTCTTTTCCTCATTCACTGCTAATGATGGTTTTCCGATGCCTTCTACACTGGTTATGTTGTGAAGGAAATTCGTAAAGGATAAGAATTAATTATTTAAATAATTTATACTACAATTACTAAGTAATTATATTAAGCAATACATTCTTACACATCAATTACATTATGCCAATTTTTGTTTAAACCCAAGAGCTTTTATCAGGCACAAACTAAATTGTATAATTACTTACGTATACTATATTATTATACATAAGTGTAGATTTAATTAAAGCGATGCATGACTTAACTTAATTTTATTTTAATTATTCATTCGCAAGATTAGCAAAATTAATCTAAGCACACCTTATCTTTGATGATCGATTTAAATTATAATTATACAGTAATCACTAATTCTGATCTCCCAAAATTTATATAAAGTAAAAAACAATAGAGTTCATATAGGATTCAAACCCAGGTCTTGCAGGTATTAGTCCCTGACCTGGACCACTTGTCTATCGTGCTGATATATTTGATATATTTTACATTTTAAAACTACATAAAATGTTTCAGTATGCGCTATAACGGAACGGAAACATTTTATGGAGGAATTGCGGGATGACCGTATGTGGTGCTCCTATTCAGTGACGTAGCTATGGGGGGGCGGAGGGGGCGGGCCGCCCCGGGCGGCACTTGCTTGGGGGCGGCATATTCGCGATGGAATCGTCTAGTGTGGATCTTAACCCTGAATAAACTAAAATGTATGTTAATCTACGAATAGCAAGAGCTTAACAATAATCAATTTATTATTTTAAGAAATGCTGATTTTATGACCCTGCAAAAAAATGTATGGGGGGGGGCGGCAATTTTAAGGATTGCCCCGGGCGGCACTTACCCTAGCTACGCCACTGCTCCTATTGCTTCTAGTTCAACTGTGACGTATAATTTGACAGTCTTGTCGTGTAACGTTTTTTTGCAATATTTCGTTCTCATTTTATTACCCGTAAATATTCATCATGTTCCTGACATAAAGTGTCAGAGAAACGGATTTTCGGCGAAGATAGTTGCTGAAAGAATTAAGCACATTGTGAGTAACATCAATAGGCAATTGTAAAGCAAAGCGAATGATTTCAAGTGGTGTTTTGCTCTCACCCAGTGATTAACGAATTATTTCGACTCTCGATCCTCTTGCTAAATCCAGACTTTTCCACTACTTCCTATGTCAAATTATATCTACCCTTTACTAAAAATTTATTATTTGGTATAATTAAAGGGTTAGGTAAAATTAGTAACAGTAATTACTCATTTTCAAAAGCTTCTTCAAGCAGTTAGTTACTGGTTTGCACTAGATTATATATTCAAGCGGTCAGTTGTATTTTTAAAGTGACGAAAAATTATTTTTCATTAATTAATCTGCTTGAAACAACTACAAACATTTTTTTAATGAATTTAAAAAAACGTTGATAAAGTAAATTCTGAAGTAAATCGACTAAAATGTGTCACATCCAATGGTGATAAAAATATAAGCAGTAAAGTCTTGTTTGGAAAAAAATATGAGGCTTGTGAAAATTCAGAGCCTTTGATTATTTAATGTATTATTCAATGACATGTATTACAATTTGTAGGATACATTTCAATCTTTCGTGTGTTGTTGAACCAAATGGTGAACTCCGTGAGTGAGTCTGGTGAGTTCAGTGACTCGTTCTACCATACAGCAGTTCGATGGGTGAGTCGTAGTTTTATTGCGATTTTTGAACTTAAAGGAGCGATTGAAATTTTTCTCAAATAAAAAATACGCCTTTGGCTCTTATTATCCCTGAGAAAAACAAAGCAATAACTAAAATCAATTTACGCGTAGCTCATTCATTAATTGCAGCTTAAGAGTGCCAGAGAAAATATATTTATTTCCATCTATCGGATTGAGCACATTGTGAGTAACATCAATAGGCAATTAAAAAGCAAAGCGAATGATTTCAAGTGTTTTTTTTTTTGCTTCATTCAGTGATTTACAAATTATTTCGACTCTCGATGCTCTTGCTAAATCCAGGTTTTTCCATCGCTTCTTATGTAAAATTATAACATTTCTAAATAATTATTATTTGGTATGGTTAAAGAATTAGAATATTTGGTATGGTTAAACAAAAGCTTCAGATATAATGGGATTTCTTAACGACTTCAATTTTAAACTACAATAAAAGGAAAAATAGTGAAATAGTGAAAAATATAAAACTTACACTACGTTTAAATAACTGGAAGAGATGTTTTTTTTTGAAATTCATTTTATTTTGCTTATTTGATTATGATCTGGTACCTTACGAAAAAAGTTTGCTGACCTCTGTTTTGTAGAATATATTCAAACTAATTACTATAATAACATATCAAATCGAATAAAAAACTATGCATAATATCTTGATAATACAGTTTTTACATATAAAGTAATAATAAGCACGCTGAAAAGACATACCTGCAATTTTTTTACTCATTACTATTTTATACAACACAGATTCAAATTGGTACAACTTAATATTTTTTATAAAACATTAATTTCAACATACACAAAAAAACAAAGACGCGAATCTTCCGCGTACTGAGTCCGAAATCCAAAACTTTCGAAATGCATTTTTTTGCAGGTACAACCTTTTTACATATGTATATATATAAATGTTTTCTGTCCGCCAATCAGGTTTTGTAACCCCTGACGAAGCTTATAACTATTGGCCGCAACACTTAACACTTCAGTAAGAAAGTTGATATCGGACGGCCGGTGTGCTGCTTGCTGGCCTTCACAGTGAATAGTTTGCTCTCGTAATGTGAACATCAACGGAGCACTTCAAAATAAACTTAAAATAATAACAAACCAAAACTTATAATAGGAATCTACAAAGGCTAATAAGGTTCAAGTGCCATGTGATTGTGACTCTTCTTGTGAAAGTTACCCTAATTATATCGAGTGTGCATTGATCATCATCGATCGAAGAAAGTCGATATAATCCATATAAATAATATAAAAAAAAACAATTAAAATGGCTAAGATAAAAGCATGCTTTGGATTTCTAATAGTGGCAATGTTCGCAATAGGTAAGTTTAATACATTAAATAACTTAACGAAGGATGTGGATCATTAACAACGTGTTCGCTTTGGACAATTTTGGACTAACGGTTATAAGGAAAATTGATTATCTTGATATATATAAGCATGCTATATTATAATGTTTTCATTCGAAACTAGTTTAATTCAATCGCAACCTTGACACGCGTTTTTCCGTTGAATCGAAAAGGAATGTTGTATATTTTTTTATAGTTAAATTAGAGCGATAAATCAGTTATTGTAAATTTAGAAAATCGAGAAAGCGATTGTGGTGATTGTGAAGGAAATTTGATCATTGGTGTTTCAGTAACAGTTTTACTTGCACCTGAGAAGTTCATGCTTCAAAGCATGCGTGTGTTGTTTGTATATATTACTTTCGCCGGTTGGAAGAAAATGCGAGTTAGTGCACGATATATGTAAATTATGAAGTAAAATGTATGTAAAAAATTGGTAAAAATATTTCAATAATTATGCTGCTTGGACGTAAACAATGTCTTTTAACATACGAAGCGTAAAGAGTTATTTAATTTGTCAAAAGTGAATCCGGTATTTAATATATAAACATTTTAAAGATATTTTTAACAGATAATGTTGCTTATATTCGATTAACTCATTATACATGATTGAAATCAGACTGACGGAAGATATTCAGCTGGTCAAAATTATGATATATTAGTAACCGGTAATAAAAATTGGGAAACATCGAAGGCCAATTCTGTCATTAATGTGCGTAAGTAAAGTTCACAATTTTATATTTAATATGAAAAAAAAATATATGTAATTAAATATTTGAGGCTATATTAAATTAACCATAAGTCTTTTTTGTTCATAGTTAAATATTTCGATTAAATCAGTGTTCATCAAATTTTTTCATTTAAAACTATATTAAATACATCAGATTTCATATACTATACATTAGATCAAGAATAATACAAATTAAATATATATGTTCATATATATATGTGACTTAATTATTTTTGTGTTTGTATGAATGTAAATATTTTTTCTTTTGTTTTTTGTTATTTAATTTACATTAATCAATAATAACAATATAATGTATTAATAAATGTTGATTCTTTATTCCCAAGTAATAATAACGTATTAAAAACTCTGTAAATACTAGTATACAAGTGATAGCCCAAAATTATATGTAAGTTACTGATCGATTTATTTACTTTATTTGTTATTATAAAAATGAAAGGAATAAAAAAGCAGGCAATTATTTATGTTTACAAACATTTCACGGACTAATAAATTGTGGCTTCCAAATAATATATCGAATTTACAAACTAGAATTTCCAAATTATTTAGTTATTATTTATTTAAGTATCATAATATAACATTTGTGTGTTAAAGTAATTGATTATAAATTAAAAATATGATTACACAAATTTATTTTTCTATGCGTTTAAGTACTTATAATTGTGTGAAGGAAAATGTGTAACCATCATATTTAATTGTATTATTTATAATACGCTACATTTTCTCATAATATCACTACATACCTGAGAGATGAGAAACATAATTCTTACAACATATTTCATAACTTTTCTTTCAAAAATCGATCATTGTATTTTCAATCTACGTCGATATCGATTGAGTAAAATTTTAAATTTAACATGTAACACATATTTAACGATTCTTTGCACAATTTCAGATTATGCTCCATTTTTTTGTGTAGAAACGTATAATTTTCTTTAACACTTTCGCAATCAGTTGTCGTCAGATTATCTCGTATTATGAGATGAAAATATCTGTAATGTTTTCATTGTAAGCAGATAGATAAACACACGTCCAGGGGTCAAATGTTGTGAGAAAATTCGAAGTGATAAATATATTTGTCGAACTTGTTTGCTGCGATGTGAAAAAAACGTGTAACCTGATACGTGATTTTTGAGAATGTGGGTTATGAAAACGTTGACTCGTTTCATAAAGTGAAAATAGATACGTGTTATATATGTATATTTTTATAGAACATAATTCAATATAATTGAGTATTTATGTAGTGCATATTAAAAAAATCATATTGATATATACATAAAATAGCTATAACTTACACTTGATTACATTTGCAATGACATACTAAAACACTATGATGCAATAAAACTTTCTTTATATGGTGTCTATAATTTTAAAATAAATAAAGCTCTCTATTTGGCAAACAAAAGTCATTCTTCAAAACGAATTAAGGCAAATTCATTACCATAGTATTTTTTTAAATATTTTAAATTAATTAAATAGTTAAATTGACTCAATTAAATTTATTTTCGTTCTAAGCATGCTCGTATTTTAAAATACTCGTACATCAAAGCAAATTTGCCCATGAGAAACAATAAAAAATCAATTTGATTCGTTCCAAAACCAATAAATAATCATATACAAATGATTTTCGCAAAATACTCATATATTTTTTATTATTTAATTTTTTTATAAAATATTTAAATTTAATAATCAATAATATCGAAATCACTGCTATCTTTCACTGATAGTTTAATGATTTTTTTTTCGTTGAACATTAACTAGGAACTTGTATTTACCTCCCTTTGAAGATTTAGAGAAAATGTGACATTGCAATGCACTTTTTTTTACTTTGCAGTTTTTCTTCTCCTCCTTCACAAATAAGAAGGTGGAGGAGAAAAAATAGTCAGATATATAATTTTTACAAACTAATAAATTTAATAAATAGTTGGGCAATAAAGTGTTTATCTATTAGATAAACATGATACAAAACACATATTAAGCTTGAAATCTTTCATAAATTCATTAAAAATATATATAATAATGACCCTATCTTTATTATTAGTTTATATGTTTGCAACACTATCAAAATAATATACTTTGTGAAACACACGACCAAGTTCACGAATAGCTTTGTCAGTAGGGTCAGTTTTATGTTACTTTCTCTCAATTTTTTAGACTTATATTGTATTACATATTTCTGTTATTAACCTGCCAATGACAACAAGGACACATTTCTGCACAATCATTGACACTGATATGTGCATGAAAAAAAAACATAAAATGATGTAAATATACTGAAAAATACAAGAATTCTTATGAATTCCTAATATGTGTTACATAAATAATAGCTATACTAGTTTTTATAGTATACATTATTTTAATATGTTTGATTTTGATACATAATATATTGACATATACATACATAAAATATTTTATTTTAACATATAAATTAAATTATACCTTACATTAAACCATTTGATTTTAAACTTTATGGATATTTAATTATTTACTAAATGTTGGTTTGGATTATTATATCAGCGTTGTTAGTATACAATAATTAATATTGTGCTAAAGCTAAAAATTAGCTAAAATCTAACATTTAACTATTTATTTTAATTCCATAAGGTCTTAAATTATAGTTAAAAGGTCTGTTTTATAATTTATTTATTTATTTGATGGTAATGAAACTTATACTTTTTTTATTATATTGTTTATTGTCAACTTATTAAAATGTTTAATTTGTAGCGGTTATTATCGACCGTATTATTACTCGCGAGTTTATAATATAAGTTAGCATAGACTAGGAAAGTTAATAATAGTGCATTTATGCATATTTCTGTGATGCATAAATGACTAATAGGAAATTTCTTGTGGTCGAGTTTGCTCTTATGATGTTAATACTTATATATTTTACATTTTCACTTTTACTTCATATTAAAACGGATTTTAAAGAAGCGATTCGGTCTGTACTTTCCTCGTTCAAAGCGGATACGTCGGCCAACTTTCATATTCATGGATAAATTTTATTTTTGCACGAGTACCAGGGAAAATGTTAATGGATTAATGGTCATCGCCTTTCTCCTGTTTCACACAGCTTCTAACAAACACTACTCTAAAATATAAACACACAGTCGCTACATTGCTGTAAAAACATCTTATTCTCTTTATTTATCTTTATAAACAAAAATTTTCTATGACCACAATGTAAGTGGGACGCCGAAAATATTTGTTAAATATTCACGCGTGCCCGATTAATCGAGGAGTTCTTAAAATTATAACTCCATTACCGGATACTGTGCATTTTTGAGACCTCTGAGTGTGGCCTCAATTTTCTTCGAACGAGTCATCGTCGGCGATTTCATTTCATTTTATTTTTTCACCAAATGCAATTGCAAAATCGATTATTTGATACATTGTCAAGCCGTATAACGGTTATTTTACGTTACATAAAGATTTTCTATACATACATGCAAATTGTCATAGCATCCACTTTCTAATAATACTTTTTGCTCAATAACAATCGAAGATGAAAAGCGGCCAGTTCAGTGTGTCAAGTCTCTAAACCTAGACCTAGGTATTAATTCATGAAACGTAATGCACGAAAAAAATTCTCACGACATTGAACAAAACCGTGTCGAAAATACACGAACGTATTGATTATGATGAATTTTCATATACAAGTTCATTGCTCTTTTCTATTATGATTCATTCATAAATTTGAATAATGAGTCAAATAACTGATAAATTATTTTAAAATGAGTCATGTAAAAATCAAATTATGCAGAAGAAATATATTTGATTATTTTAGTAAAATAAATAAATGCTTATAGTGCATCAATGTCTAATCCAGTATAAGTGTATGGTTCCTTCAGTAATCTATATCTGTTTATGGCAATATTTTTACAAATAAATTTATAGCATAAACATACAAAAATAGGATGGAATAGCGTAGTCCGTAACATCTCTGATTAGTAACTCTGAGGTTACGGGTTCGAGCCCCGGCAGCGGCACTAAAATTTTTATTTATAAAAATATGCTATTATTAAAAAAAAACAGTCCCAACTGCAGTGACATATATTGATTATAAATTGTATAGCTCATAATAATTAATAATTAATAATATAGATTTCACCGATTCCCAGACTTTCAGTCTAGTGGTTAATACTTACTTGTATGTATTCATTATGTCTGATTGACTTACTCAGTTTGTACAGATGTGCCCATTGTAACTCGTTGGGCTTACGCCTGTCAAGTTACAACGGATGATTTAATCAAAATAAATAATTTTTTAATTACAATTAATGTGAGCTATGTAAATCGACGCTCCTATGAGTATTTCGCTCATTCTGTAGTACCACAGGAATCAAATCTGGGCTCTCTTCTTTTTCTCTCTTTATTAATGAGGAAATTAATAATAATAATATTTATTACATGCTGATGACCTAAAAATGTTTCAGAGTTTTTGCATAAATTCAGATTCACTATATTTACAGACAGACTTGGAGTCGCTGTAGAGGTGATCGATCGACAATCAACTACCTTTAGCATCGCCAAGTGGCACGTTGTCACATTTTCAAATCTTCTTGCCCGGCGAAATACTCTTACATTTTAGGCGGAGGCGTTTTAAGCAAAAATACTTCCTGCAAAAGTTTTTGATAAGGCGTTAAAGATGCCCGGCTTCATTATGCGGAGCGCGTGTAATTTAAAAAAATATATTGTTGATTCGCGTTCTATACGATGCGTTAGTTTGTAGCGTCCTAAAATATGTCTCCATTGTCTGGAATCTGAGTGAAGAATAGTACTTGTTGTTGGAGAGATTTAAAAAAATCTGAGATGTGTATTATCTGTATTTGTATCGTAGAGTTTTTTGCTATGAGTTTTGGGATACATTTTATTGCACTCGTAGCGCCCTAGAGAGTCGCGATCGCGTTCCTTATTCTTGCCAGTTGCGGCCAGGATGTCAGTGCTTGAGAACGTTCAAGCACAGACATCTAGTTTCTAAACGAGTGTGCCAAACACTAGGATGATTCTGGTGATAGCTATGAAGAGCTGGGATTGTGCTCATCTATTTTAGGTTTGCATCATAACTGTTTTATATATTTTTTAAATGTTTATTATTATAACACATGTTATTGTATTTCTCATTTAAAAATAGCATTTTGAGAATCGTTAGTATAAGAACAATATTTTTGAGTAATTATATTGTTTCACAATTGCTTAGATTTATATGGATTTCATTTATGCGAGTCATTAAATTCAGTTATAGTTTACCGTGACTTGTTAATGCGTTTCGATTGGATTTGAACCTCCAAGGTTCATTGGAAAGAATTTCAATTCTTCCGATGGCCTCTATCTGCCCTGTATATGAAACCTGTTTTTCTTATAGAAATCGAAATTAAACGCACCGAATCTGTGAGAGAAAACAATCCCTAGAATTAATCCATAGGTTTGAATACTATTATTATAAATTTTTAAAAAATGAAATACCATGATTGAAATTGTTGCAATTTAAAAATCACAAAACTAGTTAGAAATGAACTTGCTTAACGATTCGTAATTGCTTTGTTGCGTGTTGCGAAAATATGCATTATATATAATAAATATTATAAATAGTATATGAATCGGTTTAATAGGAAAAAGGATTGATTTTATTGTAGGTTTGTTGATGAACAAATGTACTTTTGCGTAATTAATTTTCTCATTGTTTTGTGTTTATAAAGGCGTTGCGGTATAATTATTTACATTATGAATTCGTATCGCGGATGATGAGTTTGCGTATATAATTAAGAGCTTCGTGTATTTTTATTTACTAAAATGAGAGCAAAAAACAATAGCCTTCAGTTTCAAAATTAAGGAAAAGGAAGACTTCTTTAACGTCATTGTTAGTAGTCAGCATTTTAGCTTTGAAAGACATAACATAAGTAAATCTTACTATTATATTTAATTTTAAGTTACTATGTCAGCAATTCAATATTCTTTTTTTTATATTTAACATACATAAGTTTATATGTATATTTCATATGGTACCTATACACGCGATATATTGTGATAAATCATATCATTTATATTTTATAAAGATAATTATTGAATTCCAATTCATTTAGTTGAAGGCAAACAATAAGAATTCGCGCACGGCACAGTCATGACTCAGAAGAGAAACTGTATGTGTTTTTAAATTATGCATATGAATTGCGTTCATGAAAGGATGTGCGTTTTTTTAGTATGAAATACTTGTTTTTGTTTACTCATTGTTGTGTAGTCGCGTGCCATAGTTTGAACATTTTGCATAGATTCCCTAGATTGCTCATCATCTCAAACGACATGTGACGAATTCCATAAAATTGCATAGGAAAGTTGTTCAAGATGGAATTGTAACAGAGTTATGACATTTTGTTGAGAAACTATCATATTATATTTTGTATTTTATTTTATCTAATTATAAACGGTTGATGTTTAAAGATATATTAAAAAAATAATTTCACTTGTTTGATGATAATTTAAGCATGTCAAACATCATTCAGTTTTATTGTGTCAATCTATAGATAGTAATACAAGAATATTTGATTGATTATGAACGTTAAAACATACATCAAGGACATTTCCTGAAATAAATCGTTGGGGGCAACTTTTAATATACATATTTATTTTAATTAATTTTTTTGCAGTTTGTAAAACATATGTATTGTATAAAAGACTAAATAAAAATAAAAATATCGTGATACAGTAATTATTGAAATGTTATAAATAGTCGTATGTACTTCAGAACGCAAAGTATATACAATTTATTTTTTTAAATATAAGCCTTTGTAAAAATTATATAATAATATGTGTTGAAAAAACATTATTTTCAAGCTAAGACGTACATGAATAAGTCTAGTACATAAATAATATCTAATTAAATGCAGGATGTAAGATAAAAATACAACAAAATAATCCACTTTAAAATAACTGGTATTTAAAAAATAAACTCATTAGCTTTAAAATAACGTAGATATTTCAATCCAATTTTAAAATATGTTATTTATACATGCACGATGAATATTTTTATTATAACCATGTATCTTATTATTATATAGAAAAAAATAGTCATTCTCACACGAACATTGCTCATCAACACATATTTTTCTTTGTTTAATGATGCCTTTAAAATAACAATACGACAATTATTATTATTTAATTTATATTTACCCATCAAGGTTAATTACAGCTATTTGTATGCATTTATAAAAATAAGGAACTTCCTAAATTCCGATTAAGTGCGTGTGCATAAAATGAATAGTATGTAAGTAATTGCGTTTACCGTTAACTTCTCGTTTATATTATAAAATAAACTTAATAAACGTAATTTATTCCAAAGATGTGAACGTGACTTTGCACGCGTTTATGTTTAAATATGGGTCAATTTTAATGTAATGTATATTTTTTATAAGATCGGAACCGGAACCGAGTTTAAGATTATTATTGTATATAAAATTTATTGATATCTGAAGCATCGTAAGTAATTAAGTAATTGCAGATATAAATTATAGATATGTTTAAATGTAAATGGATGCATATATTATATTACATTTTTTTTGAATAATTTAAGCTTAAAAGCTTTGTCTCAAGATCGTTGAACTCTGACATTGGGATTTGGATATTTAAACGACTTGCATTACAGTTTATGCAAATATTTTTGGTTTAAATAAATTTTATTCTGGTTTTAAACCGGTTGGTAATTTTTGTGTAATTATAGGACACGGATGGCACCATGAGAGTTATTTAGATGAGTTAATGACGTTTTTTTCATTTGTCGAGCAGTACCGGTGACTCGCCACTTTCTACTGTCGACATTGACCTACATAATATCGATTCGCGGACGAATTTTGACCGATTGATATCGTTTAGTATCTTACTTGCGGTGAATTTCATTCATAAATATATTGATTATGATCAGTGTTAAAGAATAATAAATGTCTAAATACGCTATTGTATATTAGAATACGAATATAATAGTTGAACTTTATAATAATTTATTTAATTTTAAACTCAAAGTTTACTAAGTTTAAAGGAAGATTTGCTTTTGACATGTACAATTCAAAAGCAGATTGTTTCAATTATTATTAACTTAATAAAAATACTCCTGAACAATAATTTTGATAGTTAATTTATATTTTTATGTTTTTTCGAACTTAAAAATAGTTATTAATTTGATTTTATAATTGATTAAGAAATGATAAAGACCGACTATTTTTATAATTTTTGCCCAAAATCCTAACTGAACCAATTATTGTAGTTTTTTGCCACTAATATATATTATGAATCGCCAGATTAATTATAAAATATATTTAGAATATGTATTACGAATAGCCAGATTAAGGGTTGTGCCACACAATCCATATCAGTGAAGTCGACAAGGGGTATAACGCTACATATATTAGCAGCGTTGTTTCGGATTGTTCGGTGAATTTTAAAACTAACTGTGTCATGTATTTTTAAAGATATATAATAACAGCAACGATCGGTTACAATTTCTAAGTAAATCACTCACAGGACACGAAAGGAGTATATGGCATTGAGTTTTAGAGTAAAAAAAAATATTTTTATAAAACAAGGCCTTGCGTTGGTTTGCCGGAATTTGAAGGCTTGACAGAAGGCTGTATCTTTATCTTCATATTTATTTAAATAGACTTTCCGTGCTTGAACACATTTGAAAAATATAGTTGTATATCGTGTCTGATATTTTATTTTTTGCCTTAAACTGATCAAAACTAAATCCAAATGTGTTTTTGATCTCTATTGCTAAAAATGTTATTGCAAAATTTGTGATGATTGTAAACAAAGATGTTCCTTTTTCTTAATATAATATTTCAAAATCAATAAAAATCTATAATACAATTGTTCTAAGACGTCATTTCCGTTTCCAGACGCGCAACCGTAATACACATAAACAAAGGAAATATATTTAATTTAAATAAGTAATAATAAAAATAAAAATTGAATTTGCTCCGATTGATTTTCGTGCCACCGGTAATGCGTTCTGTTGTTTCGACCAATGAAAAATAAGCATTCAAATATAAAACAAGATGGCCGACAGTACCGTGACAACGGTTTTAAATAATTATTATTTAATAATAAAATTTTGCTACGCGACAATATTAATCATTAATTCGCCATTTGACTGTATATAAATAATCGGATTGCAATTTACCTAGTTGTGTTATAACTATGAAAATGAAATATATACATAATGTGTTGAGGATTAGAAGAATACATTGATTAAACTAGAAAAACAATCATAAAATAATCTTCGTAATGTAATCTTTAAACTTTGAATTCTCGGTGACGGGCTCCGAGGCCGAAAAGTGAGTTTTTCCTTTTATAAATAATCGGATTGAAAATTAACTAGGTGTGTTATGCTATTAAAATTAAATATATAAATAATGTGTTTAGGATACAAGAATACATTGATTAAATTAGATGAACAATCATAAAGCAATCTTCGTAATGAAGTCTTCAAATTTTGAATTCCCGTCGCCGGGCTCCGAGGTCGAAAAGTGAGTTTTTCCTATCATATTACATAAACATTATCATTGCTTCTGATTTAATGAACTATACGTTAGATTTTAAGAATTGCAAATAAACCAGGTATGTTTTAAATGCGAACGTGTAATATATATATTTAGTATGTATGCTGATTGAAATCGGCGCTGTCGCAGTGGGAAAGCTATATATTATATATCAGCCAACGGACAGCTTATAAATGTGTAGTTTCTTGGATGTTATTTAATAAACGACATTTTAATATGATTATAAATATGTGATTGCATATCTGGAATAGTGAGTTATTTTTAATTCCGATGTGGCAAAATATGTATACATCATGGTTTTTATTCAATTTTTGTTCTGTGCCATTATTCCTATTTCGGAATAGCCAAATTCAAGATATTCAGTTATATCAAACTTATGTAGTAAACAATAAGACCTTATTAAGAGTAAACATTGAACACATTATTATTACTATTATAATCTATAAATTAAATTTAACCGACAACCGAAGAACAAAATTGATGGAAGTTACTGTAGAGGATTAAACGCGTAGATTGGCATCTCTTCATCTTCTTCAAAATTGTCTCAATATGTCATATATTAATTGTTTGCCATATGTAAATGTTATTAGATCTATCATTGCTTCTGAAAATTAACTGTAAACGATACTATATAGTGGGTAAAATGTAACGTTTTGTTTACACTAACACTTTTTTAAATATGTTTAGTTTATACGGGATATAATATATAATATAAATAATGTGGATTTGTATTAGCTTCTTAGGTTTTAGAAAAAAAATTAAATTTCGCTTGAAAATACATTTTCAACAAAAAGGGGAAAAGTTTCAAATAAGTACTATTCATTACCAACCAACTACTAAACACATAGTGTTGCAAAAATCCCTCTTACTGACACCTTTGAAAGGAAACTACACAAAATTGTGTAACACTAATTTAAATATTTTTTAAATTATAAAGTTTCAAAATAAAATTTCAAGATTTATTTTAAATATTTTTTTCAATCTTGAAAATATTTTTTATTTTATCATGGATTTTAAATATGTTTCATACAGTATCCTTAAAAATGGTTTAAAAATATGTACAGCATTTTTACTGTTCCACGAACGGGTTAATTGTTTCTGTCTGTGTCGATGTTATTCGGAACTTAATTGCCAAAAAAATTTTTGTACAATGACACGAATAAAATATTTTACGATTCTCTTTTCGCGGGTCATATGTTTATGTCCGTTTAATGTACGAATATTATGCGAATGTGTGTCAAATTTTGCATAATAGAAAACGCCTCTTCCTTGCTCAGATCTATTCTACAAGCGTGCAAATTAATTTTCGACGAAGATTAGATAGACGAAAGTGAAAAAATATGATTAGAGACGTTTATTGTTGGTGCTTTTTTTATGAATGTAAAAAAGTGATGATGATGACTGCTTAAAATTATTCCAATACGTGAGGTTTTAGGAGATGTCAATTACGATTGACATTGGTTAGAAGTGAAAGGATTGCTAACACTTATGAATACAAAATTTTGCTAAAAATGTTTTTTTTTGCGGATACATATAAATTGGAATAATATACGTTGAGCCTTGCCATTTTATATAGCCTTCCCTCGTGATATAATAATAGCATATGTTACATTTATATATTAAATGGTTATGATTATTGTATTGTGTTGTTATGTTGCTTATGAAGCAATGACTTTGGGATTACGAAAAATGTGTCTTATTTTCAATTAAAAGCCAATATTATTTATTGGTATGTTTCAATAAATATTGTGAATTAGTAAATAAATAATATTCGAATTTATTTATGTGGCAATTGAATTTTCTAATATTACTGCTTCAATTAATATTTTTACATAAAATAATATGCCACATTTCTTGCTGCAAATGATGTAAAAAAAATTATGATGGGTTCTCCAAAGGCATTACAAGTTTCATTAGAAAATAATTTATATATTTGATAGACTACAATTAAAAATCATATTATATCAAAAATGTTTCATATTATGAACGTTATAGTATATAGTATATTAGAAAATATAATAAAGATAATAAATATTTCATAGTACAATAAATTTAATATCATATAAAACATTTCAACAACCATTTTAAGCCCCTTCTACATTTGGAGAATGTCCGCTAATCATATCATTTAATGTAATACTTACATAATACACATCTATATAAAAGTATTAGTCAATAAAAATACCCCATCGAAATGTATTATTAATTGCAGTTTAAATTAAAATTAAACAATATTGCAACGAGCTGAGTAATAATGCATTGGTGTTACCCAAGTGCATCAAATGCAAGAGTCCAATAATTTGCATTTGAATATGAACAATTTGCCATGACAACTTATCCATGTACCTTTCAACTCACTATTCATTACATTATGAACATCAGAGCGTTTCTTAATCTACGTATGCATAGTATTATGTAAGTATTCTATACGAACATTGCAGAGTTTAGCATCGAGATGAAATTTGCCCTCTCGAGGGTCATTCAATTATTTCGACAGTATCCAACGCCAGTGGAGAATGTTGTAAATTTCTCTGGTCGCGGATGTGACTATACCGCACAACCTCTTTTCTTGTGTCGTTTGCACAGTCCACAAGTGGATAGTATTACCGTTTATCGTCGTTTGAACGAGATCCGAGCAGATGACACTGTTCAATGAACATTTACATGCGCCTTTCTGTGGAGTATGACCGAATTTTTTGAGCAGTTTGTTTTTATTAACCGAGTTCTGAGTCAAATTTAAGTTAAATTAGCATATGATTTTAAATGAACATTAATCATTTTGATACTTTGTCACATTTAAAACATATAAATATGATATTTAGTCAATTTAACTTGCTTGGATCTTCCATTTAATTAACATTTAACCGCACTAAATATTTTTTATTGCCAATATCTACAAAATATTTTCGACACTCTGTATTTTGTCTGATCTAAAGCTATTATACATCTATTTTATTTGAATAACACTGCACTGGAAAAATACTTAAAAAAAATGAATTTCTATGATTGAGTTTTTTTAAAGTTAAGGTTTGTGTTAGTTATTACTATTATGATTTTTTTATTAAAAAAGTGGTATTTTTTGTATTAAACTAGAAAAAAAATCATCTAGATGAATATTATAGTAGACGAAATCAAAATTTAATGTGCTTTTTTCATTCAAATATAAAACACAATTTATTTAAAAAAATATGTGTTAACTTAAAAATCATAACTGCCATTAAATTAAATCACTGTTACCAAAAAATACATAAAACCTACAATTACAGCTTTAGATAAAAAATTGAACATTTGAGGCAATTTGTAATAAAATGTAAATTGTTACCAGTTAAATTACGCAAATAACCTTGCTATTAAATATTCGCAAAAATGACATACATATGCATATGTATAATATACATATGTTATACAAAAAAATCACATTTAAGAACAAAATTTTGAATCATAATCAAACAAATGTAATTAAAACTTATTAGAACAATTATATATAAGATTGACAAATCAAAATAAATTAAATAATGTTTAAAAATGAATCTTATAGCGAAAAACTTATAATGCAGATGTAATCGATTTGTCTCACGTTTCTTTCTGGCGAAAAGAGGTCTAAAATTGTTATACAGATTCATCTAATTTGTTTATAATTTAGTTAGAAATATATATGAGTTATTCAGACATCAATTATTACAATTTAATTTACTTATAATTTTTACAATATAGCTGACTTATACATGAAGGTTATTTTTGGTTGGAATTAGATAATGTTTCGTCTTTAACCTTATGTGTTTTGTAACGAGGCAAAGATCATCAAATTACTGATTGAAGGCTCAATGCTCTGTTCAGAATGACGGAAGTAATTTTATACATGTTTTTAACTTGCCTTAATAAAAAGTCAAAATATTGTTTTTTATTATCTAAGATACAGAGGAAGCCAGATATTATAATCACAGATAATGGTATAAATCATAATCAGTCGGTCTTAAGATCCCCTTTAAAAATTACTTAAATAATCTGCTTATTATAATCAAACTTCAGCTATTGTTATCAATTATGTAATTATACATGGGTACAAAAAATGTCAGTTCTTCAGAAATTCCTACAAAATGATCCTTATCTTTTAAACTTTCTAAGCATAAAAAAATAGACGATGCAAAATAACGAAAAAATTATAAAATAATATTTATTGCTAATGTTAAATATTTATATTATTGATTATTCAAACAAAATATATCATAAGCTCTAAAAATGACACTAACTCCAGAAATTTCACCAGTCAAATTAAATAAAACAATTTTGACGCTTAACGTTTCACAATTTATATGAATGAAAATCACAACTTTCTCTAGTGATTTATTTCTAAAACTTAATGGAACATTTGTGTATTTGTAGAACTAAGACGTGAAGAATTCGTAATGTTTATACGACAGCGAGTCTTTATGATGGTAACATCATCTCATACGCATACTTTCTTTTTTATTCGAACTAGGAACCTTTTCATGACGTTGAATTATGTCGATGGGTATAATATATCGATAGACATTTACGGCACTAAACCCGTATCTATTCGATAAGACAATTTATCGTCCACCATCATAAAATCGTGCAAAATGGGCACTGATATTACTTAATAGAGATTCGGCCCTAATTTACCGTTAGATCATCTTACCTTAGTTGTCTCATCTTACGTCAATTCGAGACCGAATCGTCGTACATTCAAGTACGGATAGTCTATATGTAGGTCAGTGGGTAAAACCCGAAAGCGGTTAAACCAAATTCGGCCTCCGTGTCGCATGTGTTGAACTTGGTACTTGAAACGAGTAGATTTCGACTAAAACCAGTATCTATGGGCTTTGGAGTAGATAAAAATATCATATATGCATGCTATCAATATGGATGCTGGTTAAAGTTAACCGTTCAGTGTGCCGGTTAAGTGCGGCCGATGCGAATTTAATTCCTGAAGCTGTTATTCGAATTATTGGCGCAATTAGGGAAATAAGTATGAATGTAATACACATGCAAACTTAAGAAATTATTACAATTTAACAGAATGACGTGTCAAGGTGAATTGGTAGAAAATTGCTTATTAATAACATGCGTCATTACTGTTGTATAGTTATTGTTCATCAATTATGGAAATATGTGAAAATTCAAAGAGTTTAAGAGTGTAAAATAAATTAAGTGTGTCAAAAGCACATTAGCATTCGCGCGAAGTTCTGTCAGATGTAAGCAACCTTTTTGATGTTCGGTGACACTAATTAAGAGTGCTTTTCTATTGCGTTTCAACGTTCTTGTAAATAATACATTTAAGTGTTTATATATCCACATTACCTACTTTAACCTATTATGTACTAAGTAATTTTTCTTAACAAAAAATATTCTATGTACATATAATAAAAGCATAAATTAATGACTTTTTTACTATATTACCACAATATTAAATGTATATACAGGTAAAAATATTATTATTATAAATGTAAATATATTCCACGATATATTTAATATTTCGAAATTAACTATTCTATTAATATTTTATAATTTATTGATAAATAAATTAAAATAACACTAATAGTAGTAGACTTAACATAACTATGACATAAAAAATATTAAACAATTTACCTATTTCTATAATAAATAATTTATTAAAATTGCAGTAAAAAAAAACAATTTTATTAAATACAATGCCCCATATTATATTTTATAATTAATAATACAAATACGAATTTATGATTTTACCGAAAATTTTAAATCATTCATTAAATTAAATTTTTTAATATGGTAAGAATAAAACATATTTTTTGGTTTATTTTTTTTAAAAAAACTATAACGTTTTTATTTTTATTTTTAAAATTTATATTTAATTATAACTTATCTAAATAAATATTGTTAAAGTAATTTATTTTGTATGTGCTTCTGTTACTTATATAATATATATAGTTTTATTTAAATTATTGGTGACGGATTAAAAAAAAATATGTAAGAAAGAAAACTTGAAAAAGTGTCTAAACGGTGTAAAAAATATTGCAGTTCTTTCAATAAAAAGTATATATAATAATTAATAATAGGAAAATCAACTTTATTATAAAAAAATATATTCTTTATATATTTAATATGTAAGACAGAAAAATATATATGCAACTAAAATGTGTAAAATATTGTAGTAATTTAAATAAAATAATAATACTTAACTTTTTAAAAACAAGTCATTCTTATTTAATTTATAAAATTATTAGTTAATCACATTAGGTAATTTACAATTGAACTCAAAGCATTTATTTATAAAAACTTATTTTGCTTTCTAATATTATATCTTCGATTCTATTTTAAATTATACTTAATAATTAGTATAAAATTAATTGATTAGAAATTTATTATATTATTTAAAATTACAGTTCAATGCTTTTTGTTGTATTGACAAGTATATATATATGTAAAATTATCGAACCAAATTCATTAAAAGCTTTAAACTCATACGTGTAAACATATTTGCTTATTCATATATTCGTAAATAACAATAATAATAATAATACTTTTACTCGTAATCATATATATTTGATATTGTTTTAATGTTCAAAAAATAATATTAGTCTTCAAAATATAGATTTAAGTTCGGTTAATTGTATTGTTGCAGGTTGCGTTCGTTCCACTTGTGTGTTTGAGTCTGATTTTGGTTTCAAATTAAACTGCGCTTTCAAAAAATCAGGACTATTCAGAGTCAGGAACTTAGGAGGCGTCAAAGCTCACTTAGGCCTAGGTAAAACAAACATGTATTTAATTATCTATGTATGTGTAGTCGAGGAATAGTAGATCGACCACAACAAAGAACACATTTTTTACAACGACACACTGCACTTATAAAAAATTAAAATATCACGGTTTTTTATTATGTATATTTGTATATAAAATACATGTATATATTTATTTTGTATTTATATTAAACAAATCTATACGATCTACTCTTCGCCGACCTTTTCCTATATATTATTTATTTTATTACCTGTTTCCTCTACACTTTCTCTCACCTGTTTAAATAATGTATATGAAGTATTTATCTTTAACTAATTATGTATTATATTAAATCTATTAATTTAACAAGCATGTCAAATTTGCGTTCAAAATTAACAATTATGTCGAAATTTCTCTTAGTTAGGTTTGCGGTCTCTACGTTAATTGATATCTCTGGTGTTATTATATGTTGCAGTCAACTTCTGTACAATTGTTAATATTAAACTTAATATTTAGTAGATGTGTAACTTGGATTCTGATTACGTCTGTAGAAAGGCATATACGTCCTTGCTTCTTGTACTGAGGTCACTGTAACGTAGGCGACATGTCGAAAACTAGTTTCTACAGATCATCAACCCAACAATCAAACCATTATCGTAATTTAAATGACAGCTTACGATTACAAATAAACATTTGAGAAAACGCATAATTAGACCGCATCACTTCGATACGATCGTTGACTTTAACGTCCTTTAAGAAAGTAGTAGTGGGTATTGAGATATAATTACCCTTTGTGAATTGGTATGCATTCATCTTTTTTACGCCTTAATGATTTTAAGAAAAATAATTATTATTGACGATTGGACCGTTTGAGGTCATAGAGCATTTTCCAATTTTGAAAAACAACCTCGCTCGTTTGTATTGAAAAAATGGCATCGAAGGTTCTTCTTACGTAATTGCTTCAAATTTTAGGTTTCAGTGTCGGGGATGAATTGGGCTTTGACCAATCTTTGACCAACCTTGACACTAGCAAAAGGAGATCCGTTAGCGTCGTTAATGGCGCACCAGTAAACAATGTTGGAGTGGCAACTCAACAGCAAAAGGTAACACTTTAAAGCATTATATAATTTTTGCATTCTAATAATCGTTTCATTGTAGTTGAGGTTAAACGTAAGAAATAACAACAACCGTATTACCGTTCGCCAGCCGACTAGTGCTCCTACTACTTTGGACGTGCCATTACCGACAGAAAAGATGGTGGAATCAGGAAGAGCACATGGATATAATACCAGACAAAATTTTGCTACTCTACCACCGTTCAGACCAATACCTCCAGCTAAAGACATGATGGTTCCAAAACCACCCAAATCATCTGACCCAAATATCCAATCTAATCCGAACAGAATGGGGCAAACTGCAAACGCAAATTACGTCAGTATATCAGCGTCACCAGTCAAAATTGTTGGAATAGGACAAGCCATGACAGGAAACAAAAACGAAGCTTTCAGACAAATACCATCACCGATGATGCAAAGCTACTCACCAGGCCCAATCTCCAGAGTCGCTTCCATTGAAGATTATCAAAACAAAAATGGAGTTTCAATAGTGACTTCTCAGGCTTACAAAAATTCTGTTCAAGTTCCATTAGCGCCTAATATGATGACAAAAATACCGATGGGAAATACTCTGTCCCTTCATAGACAAACTCAAGGACCAATATATAATTCAGGGCAGAAAATCGATAATATGGTTGCTTATAATGTAATTAATGGACAAAACTATAACGAATATTCGACCCAATCTTCACTGCATCAAAAAATTGCTGCTTTATCCAAAGCAACTAATATATCAGTAGAGACTATTGAAGCTGCCGTGAGACTGAGGCAAAACCAAATATTACAACAAATGCTCAATGTTCCGCCGAGTACCACAACGACAACTACAACGACTCCAAAGCCATTTTTGCCTACAATACCACCAAAGAGGTAAATTACATTTACAGATATTCAATGAATCATAAATACTAATATTTTTATAATTTAGATATCATCCACCTCCACCAGTCTCAGCAAATCCTCCATCTAAAGTCATGAACGCACCAAAGGAATATTATCCAGTTGGATACGATAAGAACTTTGATGATAACTTCCTCTCAAAAGTTGACCTTCCTGATACGTCTTTCTATTGTGGAGATCAAAAACATTTCCCTGGTCTATACGCTGATGAAGATTTAGGATGCATGGTATGTTACTTTGCAAGCAATATATATATTTTATAGATTTGTATTAATAGTTATGTTTTTAAGGTATTCCACGTATGCGCCTTAACAGACGATGGTCTAATAATGAAGTCGTTCTTATGTCCCGAATCGACACTCTTCGATCAAACCATTCTTAAGTGCAATTGGTGGTTCTATGTCGATTGCAAAAATTCAAAAAAATTGTACGACTCAAATATACCGATTTCTAAAAGCTATCAATTGATGAAGGCTCTGACGTTCTTCTCTTCATATAAAAAGGAAATTCAGGGAGATGATCAACATGCTAGTGGTACGAGAAGCGTAATTGAAGAAAATACGAATGGAGTCAGTAACGCTGTGAAGATTTTACAAAACCAGGGTGGAATGCAACTGCCAAGGGTTGAAATAGTTGAATTAAATAAAACGAATCATGCTAAATTTGATAGGAACAGTAAATTCTTTCCGCCTATTAATATAAAAGAAGTGAATGCTTTGTCAGAAGAATCAGCTAGTTATGTGACACCGGTTCCGGTGGATAACAAAGATAGTAGGATCAATAGAGGTCGAAAAGCGATCGAAAGCAGTGAAGTAGTGACGAGTACTCAAAAGAGTACAACAGAAAAGAGTATTCAGCGGCAGTATAGAAGACGCCCGAGTGTGTCATGGAAAGTGATTTCAACTACGACTGAAGTACCAACAGAAGATACTAATCATAGATCTGAGAGATCCAGTGCTGAAGTTACAGAATCTCCTAAGCCTGTAGAGACCACTACGATCAAAACAACCACAACTACGATGCCTATTACTACTACTAAGACTACCACGACTATTAAGCTTACTACAATGGTGCCGAGAGTCTTCGTAATGCCAGAAATCAAAGAAGATACGAAAGTTAGCAAAACCATTAAAATGATGGATCAAGCCATCATGGGACAAAATAATTCTTCGTGATCTAGTGCATGTGTTTTATCCAAAATGAAACTAAATATATGCCATTCGCATACAAGTGGTACTTAAATAAATTAAAGTTAATCTGTAATTTATTAATCATATGTAAGGCTGTTACATGTAGGATATTGAATAGCTTTAAATCAGGCTACGTTATTTGTTGGAAAAAAAATGTAAATATACTTGTTGTAGTGTATAAATACAATATGTAACCAGAGTCATTTAGAGTAACAATTTTTATATTATTATTATTATTATTATTAATTACTATTTATTATAATATCGTAATTAAATATATATATTATAAATATAAATTAAACACACCTAACAAATTTGCTCAGTTGTATAATAAAAATGCGTATATTTCTGTTTATTATTTATTTAATATATATATTTTTATTGTTACTGTATTATTTAATCTTTGTAAATATAATATAGAAATTTTGTGTATTGTAAATATTTTTATAACGCGAATGAGAACTATGTTAGTAAAATATTTTCCTTTATGAACTACAGATGTCCGTAGGCTAATCGAGTTCATGAATAAGTCGGTATAGAAGGTGACTGCTATGATAATTATGATGTTATGTTTATAATAAATGTTTTGTAATTTATTAGTAAAATTGTACTTGATGAATAAAAAATATTTTTATTAATTAGTATAGTTTATTACAAAAAAAGAAATAGATACAATATTAATTATTGTGTTTGTAACTAAACTAGTATTTGATTTTTTTCTTAAACGTTATAAGCCATAATGTAAATATAATTAATATCTATACAATTAGACATTCTGGTTTCTCGTTGTTTTTCCTTTCAGGAAACATTTAAAAATATTTGCACAAATTTAACTTTTAATAAAAATTAAAAAAATCTTTTTTGAGAATTATTTATCGAAAAAATTTTTTTTCCGAGATGATTTTTTTTCGAGTATGATTATGTCAATGTATTTAAATTGTTACTATTAATAATCTACTATGGCTTGGCCATAATAATGGTGTGTAACTCTTTACAAGTGCATAGCCTGACCGAAATATTTTATTACGTAGTTTTAACCGTAATTCTGAGAACTATACAAAGAAATTTGTCATTTTTAATTGCTCACTTGAGTTTTAAAAAAAGATTGCAAGTTAAATTGTCCAGTTTCGCATAAGTGACCTTTATGATCAGTTGCGTAATTTCGGTCTTTATTTGTCGTTAATTTTTTTATATAATATTATATAAGCATTTAAAAAAATAAGCGAATATAATTTTATTGCATTTGTAAATTGCATATTATTGGATGAATATACCGGAAATTAGTAAACACGTTAATTGTTCACGACACGCTGTCCAAAATGTTTTAACGTAACGTAGCGTAACGGTTCAACGAATGTGATTCTAAACTGCTCAAGGAAGATCGAATGTTGGTTTAAGACTTCCTTAAAAATCATTGAATAATGTCTTCAAAGCTGGCTGCTGAAGTTTCTGCAAGCGGAGGGCCATCCATTTTTTCGCGGACGGTGGGAAAAAAGCTCAACAATGTGGAACTCAGAGGTTATAAAGCCTGACACAAACTGTAGCTTTTATAAATAAATAAAACTCGAAGGCTAGAGTGGACCCGAAAACACCAAATCTTAAAATTGGGCGAAAGTCAATTGGTCCGAAGAAACCAACTTCAAGATAATTTTATAAAAAATTGGTTATTATAAAAAAATATTATAAACTATGGAAAAATAGTTTTTTAATATAATCATATTTTTTTAAACAAGTTTTTGGGATCACTGGTGTAGTACACGTGCGTTAAAGAGTCGGGGAAGAATATCTTACTTGCTGCGTATTACCCAAAGTCAAATAATGTGGCGGAAGCGTTACGTTCTGGGGTTGCAA
The DNA here is from genome assembly GCF_051122295.1 of Plectrocnemia conspersa. Classification (NCBI taxonomy): domain Eukaryota; kingdom Metazoa; phylum Arthropoda; class Insecta; order Trichoptera; family Polycentropodidae; genus Plectrocnemia; species Plectrocnemia conspersa. Next base: position 14,303,413 of record NW_028277173.1, read on the forward strand.
TTTGTATGGCAGTAGCAGGAGTAGGAAACATGTACACTTGCGAGGTTAGTATGAATATTGATATTTATATTTCAATATTTGAATCCACTTAAATGAATTTCTACTGGAAAATATTTTCAAACACACACCACGCTATCATGCGATTCCAGCAAAAAACGCTCCGTGCCATACTTCGCTTAAAAGCAGGGGTTAGTTTGTGTCAAAGGGTTTGACGCTTTTAGGATGAACTACACAATCACCATATCTAAATTCTTTAGATAATTTATGGGCAAAATTAAAATAAATTTTTACCAAAAATTAAGCTGCGAGAAAAATTGCAGATGGAATGGAGAAAATTGTCTCCGTTCAGGTTTCCCCAATGCGTCAGATGGTCATTATTTAAACAATAATAAACATTTAAAAAAATAATAATTAATAAATTTTATTTAAAATTTTACAGCTCCTCATAGCTATCGCCGAAAATATGTTTGTGTTTGGCAAGCTCGTTGAGAAGCTGGATGACTCGTGCATGAGGAGCGTCCTGGCCGCAATGAGCAAGATCGCGATCATAACTCTCTAGGAGACTAGGGCATTCTTATGCTTGCACCTAAAAGTCGAGTTGTCGACACCACCACTTTACAACACTTTTTAATATTGCAAAGTGACAACTTGTAGAAATACTCAAACACTCAAGTTATCAGCATTTTATACATATTTAGAGTTAAATATTGCAGCATCTCTGTATGTATGTGGTTTATAAAAAGCAAAAAGAACAAAGGACCCAGATTGGATCGCTGTTGTACTGCAGAATGCGCGAAGTACTCATTAAAGCGACGATTGCCATAGCTTAATAAATTGAAACAAATATATTAAAAAATATTTTTAATAAAAGCGTTAAATAAAAATTACTTTAACTAATTAATAATGTAATATTTAATATATTTAAATTTATTATTAATATATAATTAAATGGAGGCTGTATTAATTAGGATTAAATTCAAGTTATTATTATTTCATTCTAGATATTATAAACTAATATCTTTAGTTATTTTTTTCTTCATTCTTTCTTTGGGTAACGTTTACTGATACCGTATCTATGTCACTTTTTGTCTGTTCCCGCTCGCACAAAAGGAACACGAAACCGTATCGCAATGTTTAATTTGTTACAAAATATTGTTAAAGCATTCAGAGACACAATCTCCGAAACAAGGTGTCATAGTATCAACATAATAAAAAAAATCATGCTTATCTAAGGCACGTTACATTTTATCTACAGAAAAAAGTACACGGCTTTGTAACGCAATCTGATTAAACTGCACGGTCACGTTTATCCAATATCCCGATCAGGCACCTTTCGTCCAAAAGTATATATTTTTTCACTATTTTCAAAGAAAATATAATTAAAATAAACAATACGGATGGAAAGTAATGCGAATTCAGAAGCGGAAACTCAATCCGTGAATAATTGCTGTTTAAATGTTGCACAACCAAACAGTTACATTGTTAAGATTAGCAAAAAATAGAACGCTTCAAAGGATATTTGTTTTTGTTAAGTATGGTCAATAAAAAAATGTTTACATTGGTTTTCATTTTATTAAAAAATAACGTATAAATATAATACATCACAATTTTCACACATCCATATTTAAAATAAACATGATTTTGGTAACATTGATTAAAATTTAATAACATTTTCAGTATACTTAAAATAATAAGTAACAATTCAATATATTATAGTTATTAAGTATTTTGAGCTTTCGCAGAGAAATGTTACATAACACAATTTTAAAGACATTCACGTAAAAGATACATAACTTTACATCAAGAAACACTTCAAGCATTCAATCCAGTTAATAATAATAAAATAAATAGATAGGAAACGATGCAATATGAAAGTTGCATTGCCGTCAAAGAAAATTGGTCCTAGTTATTAGATAGTCTATAATTTGAAACAACTTCCTAATTATGCATCAGAAGAGATTCTGCGAAAATGGTTACATTAACTATTTACAGTATGTAGCTGTTATTCTATTTAGTATTGATTGATGCTGCCTTGCAGTTTGTATCCGTATTGTAAGATTCCTTCATCTCCGGCTATCGTTGTGAAGTCGTCATATTGCGGCGATCCACGTGTAGGCTCATCTGAAGCAGTCGATACATGTCCACCACCTTTTCCTGCTCCAGCAGCTCCAGCAGCAGCTGCAGCGGCAGCACTCTTGGCAGCTTGAGCAGCATCGACTTCGGCAGCAGCAACTGCAGCTTTAGCAGCAGCTTCAGCAGCGTTTGACTGAGCTTGTTGAGCAGAGAACTAGAAAAATATAAAATTAAATTAATATAATATAAAATTATAGTTTAGACAAAACTATACGCACTAGAAAAAATTGTGATAGTAGTAATATTATTAAAAGTAGGGAACACTAGTGTCTAAATTTATAATATATCGAGTTATATTATATTTGTGGAAAATAGAGCAATTTTTTGTGTAAATGTATCTATAATAATTTTAAATAATATTTAACTTAATGATAATTAATAGCTAAGATTCTCAAATACAAAAAAAATTAGGCTTAAGGTTTTTCACTCTCAATATATCAATCTAGGTATTTTACATAAGATTTTTCTTCTAAATTATTTTATCTATTTATTTTAAGTAATTATTATATTACTTAAACTCAAACTCAAGGGTTATTATATAGTAATAAAATATTTCAAGCAAACAGTTAAAACATACGTTTATTAAAATAGTATTTACCTATTGATTGATATTATTTATTTAAATTTATTAGTCATAATTTAATCGGTTTATTAAATATCTAGAAAAATATATATAAAAAATAAATTGTATAAATAACATTTTCTAATCCATTTCACTAAATGTCAAAACTAGACATAAAAATATATATTATATTATTTTAGACAACAAGTTTATTATGAAAGTGGAGATTTCATTTTGACGCTTTCTTTACTGAGAAAAATAAATAAAGATCATAATAAAAAATTGACATACAATGAGATGGAAAGTTTCAACTCTTGACCTAATTTATTTAAGTATATAAAGATACTAATTAAAATTTAATATTTTCTATCCAACTTGTATGTTTGTAATCAATGTATGTTGCATTTTGAACACAATCGAATGTTAAATTTTGATTAAATTGTCCAATTACAAGATATTACGCAGTGGATTCGATAACAATATACAGTATCGTATTATATCAAGATCTGTAAGGTGAATTTAATTAATTAAAATTTACGTTGCCCGTAATTTCTCCGCTTTTCACCAGCAGATGCCTAATGAATGCATCTGATCGTTAAGTAATTGCGGTACTGGTACTTGTTAAAAATTAACAACGCTATATTTCCGTGTGAATGACCGGTATTCTGGCACAGTATATACATTTACATCTTTACAGTTGGACTGGTTATTTTTATATTTATATTTAATATTTGTTAGGAAATAGCATATTTTTTTAAGTAAGGGAGCCTTACAATTTTTTTTGAAACATTTTGATTGGGATACAATATTTTTATGTGAAGAAAGTACAAATTTTTGAGCTTGATAATAATTATGAATCATACAACATTTTTTACCCGTCTTTTTTTATTTATATGTATTTGCTCTTCTCTTTCTTTGTTTTGTTTTCTTATTTTCTTAGATTATACTATTACTAAATATTGTTATATTATAAGTATGAATCTTTGCGTAGTTCCGTCGAAATAGAGAGAGTGTATAAATATTATAAAAAATATAATACCTGAGCATTTTGGGCAGCTGATTGGGTAGCAGCAAAATCAATTCTGGCTCCAGTCAATTGGTCTGATAAAGATGCAAGTCTCTGTTTGGCAGCTCCAACCATAGATTGTTGGGCAGCTAGTTCTCCTGCTGCTTCACTGGCTGCTTGTTGAGAGTTTTCTTGGGTTGATTGAGCTGCGTTTAAAGCTGCCTGTATTACGTTCACCTAAAAAAAAATGGTAGTAAATAAATACACAACGTATTAAATATTAATTCATGTCTATTTAGTTATTATTATTGTTATTTATTAACTAATCTACAATTATATACCGAAACACCTTAGTAAATTAATTTATTGAGGAATGAGTGGTTTAATTTTAAGCAATGTTCTTTTTTTCTACACCAGAAGCGCGTGTGTTTATCGATTCATGGTTTACAATAAACGAAACTTATTTATGCTTTTAATCCACAACATCATTTTAAATATAGATAACAACAATTTAAGCGGTAGCTTCGACAGAATATACAAATCACTGAACCAACCTCACTCACTCTAGGCAGGATTAGGAATTGACACAGTTATTTTAAACACGCTAGGTTCTGATATATGTAGCTTACTGTAGCTAAATAATACGGATTCATTTTTAATAGCTTTACTCTCCAATTATCCCATTTAGATTAAAAGTTTCGTATTCATATCAAATGCAAAACGACAGTCAAATTACTTAAAACACGATCTACCATAAAAATGATATTTATTTTTGCTGTATATAAGTTGAAAATTTTAACCCTCTCAATGTGTATAAAACTTAAATAATCGATTTATCGTATGGGTTTTTTATATAAATAGGTAAAAAATAATAATTCAATAAAAATATATTTTTTTTTATAAAATCCATTAAAAATTCAGTTCACGTTTAGGTTACCTGAGACAACTTAAACACGAAAATCCAAGCCACAAATACACATCGTACCAAAAACTGTCAAACTGTGATTTAGGATAGAACCTCATACATACAGTTATGTAAAAAATATAAGATGCCACTTACCAGACGATCAAATTACGCGTTATGTAGTGAACGCAGTGAAAGGTATTACACAGATTGTAAAAATGTGCCCTAACGATCATGAACCACGGAATTAAATTCTTCGAATGGAACACGTATGAGTTTAATTATTTAATATGATTTCATATTCTGCGCTCATCGTATTGCAAAACGCAATTATTTATTGTGTACGATCTTCATGCATTATGTATTGTCATCTAACAAAACAATCTCGGATGTAAATACGTGTAAAAACCAAGAGAGCGTATCGCATGAGCAATATGTGTGAATTGTTTGGGGAACTACCAATGTATAATTGTAAATTTGTATGTATGAATTTAGGTGTAATTTAAACGAAAGTTTTCCAGTGAAAAATGACGGGTTTAATCACAATGAAGTTTAGACAATATTATAACTATGATGCATAATATAGTCATTTAGATGATTAATAACAAGAAAGTTATGATAGAATAATTTGTAGATAAATCAAGATTAATTGTGCTTAAAATTATTTTTTCACCATAATTGCTATAATAATGGTCACATATAGCTGAATCTACAACAATATAATTTTAGTATATATAACATACGTTCATTTTGAGTTATTGATAATGTTCAACGAGCTAGATTAAATTTATTGTAAAAGTATAAATTAATTTATTTTACCATTAAGATCCAAATTTACTCAACTATTTTTTTATAGTAGTGATTCAATGTATTATTTTACAAAAAAAGTTAGAGAGGTATTCAATAAAAATACAAGCAACAATATATGCATGGGTTCGCGTGACGTAGCAGTTTCTCTTTCTATTTTTAATTGTACTTTAAAGTCGCGTAAAAGTGTAATTATAGACGACTTCTAACATCATTCAATATTGTCAAAAATGTACATGGCTACTTAAACAGAGCTTAAATAAACTCACAATTGAAGACAATAATCTTGAATAACAAGAGCGCACTAATGACCCAATTCCTGTTCGAAATTTACTTAATGGTGTTTGATTTCACACGCTCCATCTACATTCCAAATATTGCGTATATTCACACATACATATTCGGCTAATCAAATTTCAAGACAACGCGACAATTTTGAAAGTACGAGAGAGATGATTAATGGAAAGCATGTCGCATCACCCATTGAATCAAACAAAATTCGGAAGAGCCGTCGTCTGCTTTTAGGGGACTTTCACTTTTGAAAATTTCAAGCTACGGCTATCTCGAGCAATCTATGCAGATTATGTTATCGATCCAAGGTTCTTAATGAGCGGCAAAAAGTTTAAATTTGTGTTATTTTAAGTCTATATGTGTATCAGATCGTATAATATAAGGCACTGTGCTGTGAAGATAAGAAAATCGCCGAGATGAATAAACATCCGCATTGCTTTTTTTATAACAGATATCCAGGGGAGTTCTGACTTTATCGTGAGATATTACAGTGGCATAGTTATGGATATATGTATACTATCGTGATATTGAAAGAGAAAATAAACAGCGAAAATATGGATAACATCTTAACCTAAACAAAGTGTGGAGTTTAGTATCATATCAAAAAGTGGTATTTTTTATATAATATTATGTACCAAAATAGTAAATTTATGTATGTACATACATACTGTTGCATATGAATTATCTTATATTCTGTACAAAAGCGCTAATTTGGAACATTTATATTGAATTATAAGATTTTATTTTAACTGTAAATTTATATTTGATTTCTTTAAAGTATTTTAATTTAAAAATAAATATATTTAATATATTAGAAAAATGTGCTAGTATGACAGTATTTTTTTTCCTTTGCAATACGTCATATATTTAACAAATAATTTTTGACAAAGAAAAATCTCTTCTTTTATGTATTATACTTATAGAAATCGACAACGCTTGATCTTACAGATATGTATGATATTTATTTATATTATTTTGGATTGTTAATCGTACTTTCTTTTTTCTCATATGAATATAAATTAAAAACGTGACATTTGATCCATCACATTTTATAATTTAAAATAATAAATCACATTAGAGAACTCTAGTACAGCATAATTTGTGAATATCATTCAAAGTTTTTATTTGTACAATAAGATTTAACGTAAAAAATCTATTAAAAAGATATTCATAGTCAAAATAGTTGTTTCAAGCTCTGCAACTATTGAGTGTTTTAGAAAAATAAAGTAGAGGGATGGAGTGCAAAATGCAATTAAGTATATATATAAAAGTACGTTAAAAATATTTTAATATACCAGCACTGACTATTGACTTGAAAGATCAGGGTTTGAATCCCATATGAACCATGGTGTTTTTCAACATCTGTCTTATCTGGGAGATCGGAATTTGTGTTTATTATATATTTATAATTTTTATAATCTCTGGATTAAAATCGAGGTAAGTATTATATATAATGTATTAGAAGTTCTTTAATAATGAGCTATTTTAGCTCATAGAGCATATCTTATATGTATTCAATCACTTTATGTAAATAAATGTCATTTTTTATGTAAGATTTAACGCAAAAAATCTATGGTTAGTTTAAGAGAGTACTCTATAATTTGCTATAACGTTTATTCAGAAAATTTTCAGGAGGATTTTTTAAAAAGATTTTATATTAAACATAAAACTCTGTTGACTGTTTATTTTAAACGCAACTATTAAGAGTTTTTGAGTGAGATTATATTTTTTTCAGGGTCTTAAAGTGCAACTATACAAATTTTATATTATTAAATAATAAGGAGTTTTAATTTAAAAAAATACGTATATTTTAATAAATAATTCTGATTATTATCATTATCTATGTGTAATTAAATTGTGTTTGTAATTTAATCTTGTTCATAAAAACACAAAAAATCACAATCTTAGAATTGTTATTACTTCAATAATTAAAAAGATAATAAGTATTATTATTATAATAAAAAATTTAATTATTTTTTCAAAATAAAGATTATTGTTTAACTTAATTTTTTTTTGCTATTTATGTATTTATATGAAGCATAAAGTCAGGAGTAGATAACTTATTTAAAAAAAAATATTTATTGAAACATATGCGTATAATTAATTATAATTTATTGAAACATATGCGTATATCATTTGGTAGCATTTTTTTAAATAATCAAATTGGTAATAGAAGAACTTTATCTTTAAAAATAAACATTTTACATAGAGCAATTGCATAGTTTGGTAAAATATATCAATGAATACTTAAAAAATAAAAAATATTAATCGGCTATATTCTTAAATATAACCCAGGTGCTTCAACACAATATATTCTTATTAATTCAATCTTATCTGAAAGATAGACACTTCCAAGTTAGGATCGGAAAAGTAACACACAAAACTGTACTAAGTATCATTGGGTGTACCTCAGAGCAGCGTTCTTGGACCGATGCTGTACTTGTTATACACGATAGATAGATTCCTTAGACAAACGCAATAAGAATTGCTACATTTGCCGACAACACTACAATAATGGCGTCTGATTCTGACCCAAAAATAGTAGGATCATATTTAAAAAGTTCTAATGGCGAATCAGAGCTAATGAAACTAAATCAATCCATGTTAAATTTACGCTAACCACAAGGAGCTCAACCAAATATCTTGGAATTCATCTCGAAAGAAGACTGACCTGGAAAACTTTTATTTGGAACAAAAAAAAACACGTGAGACTGGATCACAGGACAGAATAAAATTTGAGGTATGGCCTCAACAATATTTTTGAGAGATTCCATAATACATTCCTCATGTTAATGGTTTGTGACTAACAGTTGTATATTAACTGCAACTGTAAAATAAACAATTAAAAAGATAAGTGAACTATATTTAAACAGATTAAAAATTTATTGTTGGGGTTTATTTGTTCATACAGCCTAAGATGTACGTTAAGAAAAATAATTTTAAATTAAGAAAATAGCAATTAATTACCTGTCAATTATATTTACTTTAAAAGTTCACTGATTCGTTCAGTAGCGCAAATTTTTTTTTTAAATATACTATTAAAAATAATTTATTCGTTTGTTTAAGAATTAAAATAAATGTTATTTTATGTATTGAATATACATATATTAAAACATGGTAAGGAAATTGTGAGTCATTTATATCATAACAATCAACATATACTTGAAAAATAAAATTGACACATACCTGATGAGCAGCTTGTTGTGCTGCCTGTTGAGAGGCTTGAGCCGCTCTTTGTGCCTGCATGAGCTGCATATTTTCACCATCAAGTCCAACCTTCGCATCTCGAACTTGTTGCTCCAAACCACTCAAGATAACTTGCTTTCCTGCTAAAGCTGCCTGAGCCGTAGCGGAAGCCTGAGCAGCAGCTTGAGCCAAAGTGTTCTTAGCTACATAAGCAGCTTGCTTAGCAGCCGCGTGTTGATTAGCAACTGCCATATTAGCCTGATCGGCGGACCCTTGGGCTATGGACCTCAATCCGCTGCCGACGCTGAATCCATTTTTCGGCAAAACATCGGCGTTGGCCAGAGCATAGGTATCGTAATGGTTGATAGTAGCAGCAGCTTGAGGAGAGTTATATTCTCCGTAATCCACATATTCGAACTCTTGAGGTTTCCTGTGCACTCTGGAATATTTGGACTTTGGTGATTTCGCCAAGCAGATTGCTACGTCTGGTAAAAAGCAACGATTATTAGGTGAATTCGGGTAACGTTCGATTGATCTTATTTATTTAATTGCGTAACCAGGCGTGAAATCAGTATCAAAGCGGCTGAACGAAAGTACAATGGTTATTTGAGCGTGAAGACTTCCGAATAAAAATTGCAAATTATTTTTAGCGAATAGTGTAGTTCGGTTGCGTCAGTGAAACATTTTTTACGCTGTTTGAATTGTTAATATGAAAAAGGGGTTGTTTTCATTATATTTATGACTGAGAATTTAATGGGAAAAAGTAACAATTAAAAATATGGCAATCTTCCACGTGACTTATATCAAGAAAAATACTTATATATTTATTACAATATATAAAAACATTTTTAAGATATTTGTATAAAAACAAACAGTATGTTAGTATAAATTAACATACAAATTTGACACATAATCTCATATTAAGGTTTATTATGATAACAATAATCTTAAAAATAGTAAATCATTTTTAAATAGACTTTAACCAAAAATATTATTTAATAAAAAAATATAATTTAGATTACTAAAAAATAAAGTTAAATTGATTAATTTGCTTTATAATATTTAAAAATAATAAATGTGAAAATAAGTTTAACATTAAATTATAAAGTACGAAAGTACGTAAATTATAAAGTACGAAATATTGTAAAACATTCGTTCGAAGATTTTTTTTTAGTATAACTGATTTGTGTATTCATTGGCCTAATAAAATAAAATTTTATAATTTATATTAAAAAAGACAAATTTAACTTAAAATTATTAGTCATCTAAAAAGCATAAATTATGAGAAAATTAGTTATATCCTAATAGGTTTATTATGATAACAATAATCTTAAAAAATAGTAAATATTTTTTAATTAGATTTTAACGAAAAATATGATTTAATAAAAAAATATTATTTAGATTACCAAAAAAAATTAACTTAAATTGCTTAATTTGCTAAATAATAATTAAAAATAACATATGTAAAAATAAGTTTTTTTCTTCTAATATTCATTAAGTTATAAAGTAAGAAATATTGTAAAACCTAGAGTAAGTTCCAAATAAGGTGTCACTATATTTATTGTAATGTATCACATTAATAATTATATACTAACAACTTTCAATGATAATATCATTTAATTTTTATTCATTAAACTAAGAAGAAATAAAAGTAAACGATTTATCAAATTTACTTAAAATATTTATGTAAGCTATTATTAAATTTAATTTAATCGAGTATATTTTTAAATATTAGATTTATAGTTTAATTATTATTATTTTCTTTAAATTTGATAAAAAAATATATTTTTATATTCAATTAATAACTTAAAGAGCGCATATTATACAACGTTATTGAAGAAACTACTACAATAAATTAAAGCAAAACCAATGGTATTTAATTAAACTTTTAAGGTAACTATTTAAGGCAGTTTTCCGATACCTTATTTTATATTAAAAAACTTTTCTAATATATACTCAATGTATACGCCGCAAAATCTTACTAATAAGTCCAAACTTAATAGAGTAATATGGCGTATGATTATTGCATGTATAAATTTATGTTTAAACTTACTGAAGCAGACAAGGGTCACGAATATGAGCTTCATTTTAACTGTTTTATATCACTGTTTATTAATGCACCGATATTAGAAAAATATATCACTGAATGAATTATTCGCGATGTGTATATATGTACGACACTGAATTGGTTAAAATTAGAATGCTCGCCAAAACCGAGTCGGTTGTGTTTATATATGAAAGTGAAATGGTGGTAAGGTAAGAGAGTTTGAACCGATCTATCCGTCCGTGGAGTTAAACTCCCCACTTTTAATTTGCCAGGCATGCAATTGTAGACAATGGCACGTGACAAAAACCGGTTGGTAAAATTTTCAACCATTTTTCCACCCCTGACTAATCTTTTTCCACGATAGGCTCACGAAAAATACGTTTTTTCTCAAGCCCAAAATCGAGATAATGGAGTTTTTTTTACCGAAACCCCCAAAAATTTATATAAAAACATTATGTAAAAGCTGCGTTGTCGAAATGGACCGATGTCGGTATAAAAACGCGTTAAAAAAACTAATTTGCTCCGTTTTAGAAGTGCGTATCGCGTATATTGCATAACTAGGTTTTCACGACGCAAATTTAATACGAATTGAGATGACGTATCGAAAATTACATTTTGATAATAAAATATTTATTTACATATTTGACAAGATTAGAAAGTTTCGTAATTTTCGTACCGCATAATCTCATGAATGAGATCTCTTTGATTTTATAATATTTATTACACAAACATGCTAAAATTAGATCAAAAAAAGTGGATTTGTAAATAATAAACCACAACTCACGTGTGAATTATGACTTAATTTAGCGTAGCTTATTGCTTTATATAAATTAATATTAAAACAATGTTTATATAATATATTTTAAATTAGCAAAAAATGGGAGTTATTATGTTGTTTCAAAACATTTATCATATAAATGAGTTTGTTATTATATGCTAAATAAATTTAAAGTAATTATTATTTTTTAATTGATAATGATTTATTTAATATACATGCCTTAAGTATAAGTTTAACTCATTTATATTCGGATTACATACTGCGGTATCACTTTGAAAGTCTGCGAGTAAATGAAAATGGACTTTATTGAATTAACTTGTTACCGACTTACTTTTAAATCATATTGTCCTAGAAAGGCTTTTTTATTATTGAAAAATCTCTTTAAGCAAATCTATTTTCATACATTTACATTTTTGAAATAAATTGATATACAATTTCATGAATTTGATACAATAACATTAAAATTCGGACATTTTGCTGTCAGGGCAATTTAAATATTGTCTTGGGATCCAATGCATTTCTCTGCTTTGTTTTTATATTCGATAATGGTTATAAAAGGCAACAACTTCTTGACTCATGAGTAATTTTAATTATGTATTTGAGTTGGTGCTGTTGTTGATTTTTCGTTATTTTTTTGCTTCTTCATTAGGTATTTGATTTGAAAATTCAGATAAAATACCTAAATTTACTGCTACAAATTAACAGTCGTTAAATATTTCCTCTCATGTCTAATATTTTTTAATCGTTTAAAAAACAGTCAAGTCAACAATAATTTGCAATCAAATTTTAACACAAACAGAGCCGCATCAAAAAAAATGCAATCTGTTCCTTTGAGTAATAATGTTTATTGTGAAAGTAGTGGTTTTGAAGGCAATATTCCGCTCCTTTTATTTATTGTATGTATAAAAAGGGTTGAAGGAAATTATACATGAAATACACCTCGAACATCTATAGTTCAGTAAGATTCATTTTTTGAGGTCGTTTTTATTTTTTAATACATATATTCGTGCACAGGTGTGTTTCTCTATAGACTTGTTTAATGATGACATCGCATCACCATGATCAACTCTATATTTTCATGTAATTTTATTTATATCCATTAAATCCTTATTTCAAAAAAAAAAACATTTTTAATCTATTTGGGGAAATTCTGACGACCATAATACTATTATATTGATTGATTATTTTTTAGCTTATAGATTATTCTCGTGGATATTCTACAAAATATAACAACAATAATTGGTGTGGCTTTTAAAATGTTCATATAATTAAGTACTTGAACAAAGTTTCCCTATACGCACGTACAAAATGTTTGATACAATTTAAAGGGTCAGACCTAAACCATTATTACAAACAACCATAATTAACACTTTCATCTAATTTGCATATTCTCTCGTGGCAAATAAAATTGTATTTAAAGCTACATATACAGTTTCTAAAACATTTCTAATAAATTATATGTAATTCACAAGTGATTTTGACAAAAAAAATTAGATACAAATTCCATGATCTTTCCACAATATTGCTTCTACTTTACTTCAATAAAGTAGCTCGAAACATTTATTTTACTTAAATAATATAGTCATATTTATAGACCGTGCAATATGATTATATTGAAATAATTGTAATTTATTGATTAAACTTATTATTTTATGCATTTTTATTAAGAATCAGTAGCGATATTAATCATGGTTTAAGAAACGCTGCTGTAATAAATACTTTTATTATGGTAATAATTCAGTAATCGGTATTGAGTTTTACTTTTATTACATTAACACAACAGTTAGGTTTCCGATTATAAGTCAAAATAATTAATTCTAGAATATGTATTTATAAATATGTTATAATATATGTATAACAGTTTGTTTTACGATGTATACATCAAAAATGATTTAATCTGTATTTTGATTATCTCAATGAACAGAGAAATCGTTTACATATTATTGCATTTAATAGGCAGTTTTGTAATACATCATAAGTGAAAATATATGTGTATTTAAATATTTATGATCAAATTAATTATTTAGTGAAAATCTTAAAGGCCATGGGCGATTTGTTATTATTCAATATCATTGAGTTGCTTTATTTATGATTGTTTAGTAATGCAACAAATTACGTTGGAAGAACCAGTTTAAGAAAAAAGATATTAATTGGGAATCTAATGCCATGTTTTATGATTACTATTATCTTGATCAATTTCTCTATTTGAATGCTTAATATACAACTATTTTCAAAATCAAGGCTATCTAGATGTTTTAAAATCAATACAAATGTCAATTACTTTGTGAAATTCAATTATTTATACTATAATTCGAAGCTATTCATTGTTTATTTAATTGGTTTATGGATTAAAAAATCGTAATTAATCAACCAAAGTTTTACGATTTTATGCGTAAAAAAATATAGAAAGTGTGTCTAATTTAAACTATTAAATTGCAGTAAGGTTTATGTATCGTACTATACATTGTTGTAAATGTAATAAAATTTGCTTTTATTTTCATTGTTCGATAGTGTCACATTTTGTGATGAAACGCTTTTACACAATTCGGACGCAGATCATAATAACAAACTCAACAACATAAACGTTACGGAAAATAGCGATTTTATCGATCATTATCGAACGCTATATTGCGCAATAATTATTATGAATCTTTTTCATTGTGTAATTCATGTTGGCGTTTAAACCAGCTTCCAATATAATTGCCGTTAAATAATAAATGTCGGGTTAAGTATCCGGTTAAAGTAATCAAAGCGCACGATATGTGTTTATGCTTGGTGTGATTTAAAGAATTCGTTATAATTGTATTAGCGATAAAAGGAAGAAAAAAACGCAAATTAAAAAAAGAGAAAGGGTTAATTGTTTTTTCCGCATCATTCGACGGAGGATTTAGCCGGATGCGGATGCTGTAACAAATTTTCTATGATCGTTTGACGCACTTATTCCGCTTCGAGATGTGCGGTCTTATTTAAGGGATTGACGAAATGGGTCAGCTAACTCGGGCTTTGCCCTCGAAGCCGGGTTTGCTCTTGGGTCTCGTAAACCCGAATCTCCTTTATGTTTTGCTTCGGGAAGAATTTTTCCTCTTGCTTTGACTCGTTAAAACTCGCGGGGTTTATTGGAGTCGTTTTTGTGTGTAAAATGAAACAACTGTAAATTGAAAGAGAACGTGGTTTAATTTATATATAAATTAATAAGATCGTAATGATACAAATTTAACTTAACTTCAATATAGAACTATTAAATTTTAATGGGTGAGACAAGAAATTAAAAAAAAATGTGAATTGATTATTAAAAAGTAATTTATTTAAGAGATGGTTTCTAACAATTTAATATCAGTAATTCCAATAAATAAATATTGTTACTAGATGTATCTAAATATTCAACTATGTTATATTACGCCTAATATAAATATAACTGTACTTTTTCTATATGTAATGTAATTAAAATTAGTAACAAATCATTAAGATTTTTTTTTATAATTGAGAGTATTAAAAGTAAAAATCTTATTGTAGGTTAAAATTATTCGTGCAATGTTAAAACAGTGTGACTAACGTCCGCATACCTTATGCTATAAAAGTGAAATTAACAATCGCTCATTATTGATTAATTACGATTTTTTTACATACAATTATTAAGTCACGTTCGTTGTTATAATGTAAGTAAACCGATTGTGATGATGATCTTGGCATATGAGCATTGAGAAAGTTCTTAAAGTGCACCATAGGCATTGGATGAAATTGCTACTAGAAAGTGAAAATATAGTACATCATATTAGTGATATTGGATAATACGTAAATCAAAATATCTTTTATTATCTAAGATAAAAATTATGAAAGTTGAATAAATGTCGTTAAATATTAGATTATATCAACAAAAATATAATATCATTTTTATGATTAGATGGAATCTGTTTTTTTTAATCACGTGTAATATTTGAGATTATTTAATTTGTGTTTTACTCTAAAAATAACATAACAATGATTAGGTTCTGTTATGTCTGAAAAACTATGTTTTTATGCTCCATTTTGTAATGGAATTATTTCTTACGCAAAGGTATTGTGCAACTAAAACTGACTAGTTCAACTAAAGGTATAAAAAAGGTGCGTTATCTTGACAAATACGAGTGCACATATTAAGCATTAAAAAATGTAATAGTAACAATGAAAAAAATCCGAAACTGGGACGTTAAAAGTGATATTATGAAGGTTAAATTTCATGATATACTTTCATTTTATTTTTTATTCCTAAGTTAATTAGAATGTTCTGAATGGAATTAAAAATATTAATAATGTTTTTTTTTGTGTATATAGTGCATACTTGATTTCAAGTACAAAGTCATATAAAATAATAACAATTTAAATAGTTTTTAAAAAATACCCGTTAACATTTTTATAAAGGATATTATACTATTTGAGAACTTTTGAAGCGATATAATAAAAATAAAATAAAAAAATGGCAATTGGTTGGATTACGGAAAAATTCCATATGAATTTTAGTGTTTCTAAATTAGTGATTATTATATATAGTTAAAATTTAGATTGATCATTGTAGATAAGTGTATCTAGATTTTTATGTTATGTATAAAAAAATAATAATAATAGACTACTTTGGCTTAAAGAAAAATCTTTAAAATATTTAACAATAAATAAATTGATTCGATGGTGGAAAAGTTTTTATTATATATTATACAATGTATAAAAAAATAATATTATTTATTATTACTAGTTGCATACATAGCTGAAATATAAAAGTATTTACTTTCCATATATTTACACGAAACATACTATCTAACTATAAATAATGAAAAACGGTTTAATTTAATCGTGTTAACAAATATTTCAGTCGTATTTTTTTATATATACATATGTATATATAACCAAATTTACAAAAATCGCAAAAGAGCATAATACAAAATACTTATTGACGAATTATATTATTTTAAATCAATTACTTCTTAGAAATAATATAAAGATTCTACTAATTGTATTGTAATATTACTTGAATTATTTCATAGTGTACTAAAGTCAAAATAAATATTATTTTATTATATATTTTTTAATGCTATAGGAATATATAACATACTCAATTATTTTTAATTGATAAGAGAAAATAATATTTTCTTAGGAATAATCTTCAAAATAAGGTTCTGGTTCTCCGAAAATATTTTTGCCTCATATTACTTAAGTTTCGTCAATAATATAAAAATATTAAACTACGAAACAAGAAAAAAATATTATTTTATTTAAAGAAAATTTTTACAAATATATATTGAAAAATATATGTATATAAATATTACATATTAAAAAATCAGTCATTGCATAACTGAAGCATAACAAGTTTATTCTCGTTTATTTTTAATATTTATTTTGTAAGGACACTTAATAAATTATAAAATTAAAAACATAAAATTCATTGCCAGTCAATAGATAATCAATACTGTAACGTAAAAGTTTCCTTTCTCTTTAACAGATGTCTATACAAAAACTATGAATATACAATTTTCTAATTTAATTAAAGATAATTTTAATTTATTGTATATATTTTTATTTATATCTTAACAATATTTGTGAATTGTGAATAAATAAATTATGAAAGACACACACCAACCAAAAATCACGCGAAAGACGTGTTCAAAAGTTTATCTTTAAAATTTCGCTCGATTCTCTCGCCTGTCGAACGGAATTGCGGCTGAAAACTTTGTCTCAAAGCCAAAGATAAACTGAAAAGTAAACATTTTCAAGTTTTCAACGAATCGTAAAAACGCCATGTACCATGTTTAATGTCGCCGAAGTGTCTAAGAGTTAATGCAATAAAGCCACACCGTAAGTGTCTCTTTAAAGTTGGTACAACTACATAATAGTTTATTTGCAAAAAATATGAGTTAAAAGAAACATTTATAAAAATATTTTGATTGCTTTCTTAACTTATTCAATATATATATATATATATTTTTATTTAATCTAAAAATTACAATTTTTATTAATATATACTCAGTATATGTATATTTTATTATATAACTTTTCACAGAGATAATAAATTCGAGTCTTTACATTAAATGATAAATGTTTGTGTCAAACAAAATCCATTTGTTATTTGATAAGGAACATCACGTGTATTGATTATATTATTTTATATAGTGAGCTAGCGATACAATTGTACTTCATTTAATTATGATAATCAAAAACAGATAATTAAGAATTACTAACGGTCGGTACCTCACTGCCGTGAGGTACTGAAGCTAGCGGGTGTGCGAATACCGGACCCTCAACTTTTTGCGTTTTAAATATTATTTTTATCTCGTTCTGATTTTTTTAAATCTATTTTTAAATTTAATGGTTCAAATAAGACAATTATTTTACAACTTAACTAAATATTTCCAAAGGAAAACCTTTTATATTATTTAAAGTTAAATTTGAAACTTTAATGATAAAACTGAACATTGTATCATTTATATTTAGGTTTAAAACTTAGCTAGATAATAATAAAATTTTACATTTACAGTGAAATCTCAGTATAGAGAAGCTCACGTCAGCAACGAATAAATTTCGTTATACTGAAAATTCGTTATATTGAATGTAAGGAAGATGATATATTTTTATTTTATTTTAAATTTTCATATTACTACAGCATAAAAATAATCTCTTTTAAGATAGACAGATCGTTTTTTTGTCCATTTTCAAGGATACTGTAATAAACACAATAAAACTTGTTGAAAAATTGTTTCATAAAAAAAGTTTAAGGGTCGGCGAAACACCTTGAATGTCGCTTGTGAACACATCAGGCACACACCAAGTCATAGACAAACTGAATTTAGAGAAATATTGTATCAAGTTGTAACGTCATTCTTTTAGGGATGACGAATTTAATTATTTATTTATTTAATCTGAATTTATTCGGAATAAAATATTTCGTTATACTGAGATCAGCATTCGTTACAATAAAAACATTCTGTATGAAAGGTTATCGGGGAGGAATTGAAAATTCGTTATACTGGGAATTTCAATTTTTTGGTATTCGTGACAACTGTATTTCGTTTTAATATAGGTTTGCAACTTAAATAAATATTATTAAAACAAAAAATAACAAAATGTTTTAAGCATAAAAAATAATATTAAAACGTAACATTTTGCATAATTTTAAAGTAGGTTTACAGTTTAAATAAATAATAATAATTAATAGCATCGGTTACACATCCGCTCAAAAATATGACTGAAAAAATATTTTGTCACACCTTACTGACGTTAAAACACTATTAATCACCTAGAGTTAATGCAATGTAAGCGATTATCAGTCATTGATTGTGTTTTAGCTTATTTTAGGTGTTTGAGGGCCCGTTTTAACGCTGCATATAACACAATTTTATCATAAATTTTAATTTTAGTAATAAGAATGTTTATTGGTTACACCATAAGTTACTTTATCATAAATTTTTTAGAATCTGATAATTTTTACGTGTTTTACAATTTAAAAAGTGTTTTTCAATTTAAATCGATAAAATCAATTTCGTAGTTCGTTCTCAAGCGTGCCTAAAACTGGGTTTCCCTTTCAAACTTACTTACATGCGACAGCTTTTCTGTCGTCTGGCAAGCACTCGCGGTGCATAGTTCTGTGCAATTAAATAAACAGTGAAATATGTTATAATCACAGCATTTTTCTTACAAAGTGTCAATTGAAGATGATTCAAAGTGATGTAGCATTGGAATTATAGACAATATAATTAAAACTATAAATTATGAGTGTTTGGTTATATGAATAATATATCACGGTTATTCTAACAAAATTACCATTGACTTTCTAGGATCAAATATTAAAAGACAAACAGCCATGATTTGGTAATTAAAGGTATACATACCAAAAACACTGCTAGTAATAATGAAAAATCTCGTATTAGTGTAAACAAAAGTTACATTTTACCCACTATATAGTATCGCTTACCATTCATTTTTAGAAGTCATGATAGATCTAATAACAATTAAACTATGACATATTGCGACAATTTTTAACAAGATGAGGAGACGCCAATCTACGTGTTTAATCCTCTACAGTAACTTCCATCAATTTTGTTTTTCGGTTGTCGTTTAAATTTAATTTATGGATTTTATTAGTAGTAATAATGTGTTCAATATTTACTCTTGATAAATTCTTATTGTTTTTAATTATTTTTCAGAAGCAATGATAGAACAATTTGATGGCCTATATGGCTACAAAATAGAATTGGTATATATAAACAAAGAGTGAAACTTCTCATATTGAAGTCACTGTCAGCAAGTATTCTCTTTTTATAAAGAACATACTACATAAGTTTGATGTAACTGAATATTCTGAATTTGGCTATTCCGAAAGAGGAATGGTGGCACAGAACAAAAATTGATTAAAAACTATGACGTATACATATTTAACCACATCGGAATTAAAAATAATCCACTTAGATATTTTGTCTATCGATTATTCCAGGTATGCAATCACATATTTATAATCATTGTGAAATGTCGTCTATTAAATAAAATCCAAGGAACGACACAAATGTATAATATTTTGCGTCACACAGTACGGAACGATCTAGTTGAATTTTTTTGCTGCAATAATGGTTTTAATTTTTTTTGCTGTAACTAAGCTTCTTTAGCTAAATAATCAATTGCATCACAATCATTAAAAAATGTAAAAGATAGTATGCCCTAATATCAATAGATAAAAAAATAGGTTTTAATAGCATTTATATGGGTTGATCGATAATTACCTCAATCTACGAAGTATATATTACATATTCACGCTTAAAACGTACTTAGTTTAGTTAAATCTAATGTATATGTGCATTAAATCGAAAGCAATGATTATGTTTATGTATTATAAAACAAAAAAACTCACTTTTTGCCTCGGAGTCCGTTGACGGGAATTCAAAATTTGAAGATTTCATTACGAAGATTGTTTTATGATTGTTTATCTAGTTTAATTAATGTATTCTTATAATTCTTACACATATTATGTACATATTTCATTTTCATAGTTATAACATACCTAGTTAGTTTACAATCCGAATATTTATATTCAGTCAAATGACGAATTAATGAAAATTATTGTCGCGTAGCAACATTTTATTAATAAATAATAATTATTTAAAACTGTTGTCACGTTGATGACGGCCATCTTGTTTTATATTTGAATGCTTATTTTTCATTGGTCGACATCAAAAGAATACATTAGCCGAGGTTCAAAAATCATCGTGCTAACTCTATTTGTATTATTATTAATTATATTTAAATATAATTCCTTTGTTTATGTGTAGTATTATATACACCGTTCATACAAAGAGATACGATTCAGAGAGTAAAAGATTAAATGGAGAATGTTTTATTTTAAAACATGCGTGTCCGGAAGCGGCTTAGAACAATTAAATACAAGATGACAAAAATGACAGTTTTGAGGCCAATGGGGGTGTGACTTTGTAACCAAAATAGACACCGGAAAAACTGGTAACGATTTATTTTTATTATGTACAAATAACCACAGCAGAGATTTTATTTTTTTCATGTACAAATAACCATATTCAAGTACATAAAAAGAAATGCAATAATATGAAAATGTAGTCGATCTTGAGTCTTTGCTGGATTTTCGAGTTAAATTGTAATGTGATCTTGTGATGATGATGGACTATTCGCTGATGTGCCTCGTGATTGGATTTATTGAAGGTTCTAGAGCTTTTCTGCTCACAGGTGACCAAATTTCACATATTTTATATTGTTGATTTGAGATTGATAATTTCATTATTAATTCTAATATAAAGTGCTTCTTGAGAAAACACATAAACTAAGTAACTTTTTGTGGAATATAAAAATATATATGTATATATCTATGTACATCACCAATTAATTTAAATGTGTTCGTTATATCACATAATTTGCCATGGTAAATATTTTTATTATTATTTTTTGCACAAATGACTAACATCAAGTAATATAATATGCATCACATTTTTCTCTTTGTATATTCAAAGAAAATGTAATTTTGATGTAAAAATCACAATTACTTAAATTATTATTATTGCATTCTTTTAACTGAGTATCGTGTCCAATCCTCAAAGTAAAACAAACATATTTTACTAAAGTTATACAGTGTTTTCCCTATAAGTTAATATAGGCTTTTAGCGCTTGTTTTCTTTCAATATATTTGTTTATATTATTGATTTGCATAAAAATATTAAAATGTCTAACGCATCCACAGACATCGATTTAATAATATTTCCTGAAAATTAGCATTTGTCATATGTTCCGATGGTCATCCTTTACATTTGTATGCGTTTTGTGACTTTGTAAGAAATATTTGTCCAGACAAGGTTCGCAGTATTGTCTTCGAACCGCAGACTTGTTTAGAATACTTAATTGCCGTATTGCAACCATTCTTTTCGTTTGTGCGAAACTTTACTAAGAAGACAAATTGATAATAAAAAATATCCGGATCCTTTATTTCATTTCCCGACCTTATCTTTATAGCCACAGAATATGAATGTCTTCCTTGCGAACGCGACGGATATAATTTCTGGACACGTTTCAGACGATTAATATCTTTTTCTAATACCCTTTCTTATATTCTTGTATTATTTGGAGCAAAAGATGTAATAATTAATTAATATTATATCAAATAATTTTTGTATATCACATTAATATCACAGTCGCTTTCCGTCTACGTTCTCGTAAACTTTTCGAAAAGCATTAAATTTATTTTATCATAAGTTTAATAAATTAATAAAAACGCAATTTACGTGCTTGAATGTTTTATTAATTTAATAAATTACCAAGCCGATAACTAAACCGGCCGTTTAATATAACTTTTGTCGTAAATACTATTCATTGAAAAGCGTAATGAAAAAAGTATTCGTATAAAAGATGATGTAGGGTGCAATAATCGATACTTACCTTTTCATATGGGGTTGTAATGGGGCGGTGTCTATAAAAAGTCGCAATTTTATCAAAGTTGCGTTTTTGTATATTAAGTTTTTATATAAAAATATTTCTAGCAACATAAACAAATATTTGGTTAAGTTAAAAAACTTTCTGTTATATCGAAGTGTTTCGTATTGTGTTGTTCACTTACTCATAAGATATCCATATTTTTTGTTGTAATATATTTGGAGTTATTTTCGCAATACGAGTATAGATGGAATATTAATTCGAGCTCTAATTTATTGTATAAAATGTAATATGTTATAGTTATTTATACGTATTACTACAAAAAATAATTAAATATGAATTATTTATTAATGTTTAAACATTACTATTTGTCATATTTATGCCATAGCATTAAATAGAGGGCGAGCGACAAATACCTAGGTATACATCTGCTTGATTTCACTAAACATGTAGCGGATCTCACGTTCAAAGAGCTTGCTGCCATTGCGGCCCCAAAAAATGCTATTTATTAAAAGGAGCGCATTAACTATTTTTTTTATATAAATTCTAATTAAATCGATAATGTAGAGTAACACTAGTAATTAAAGTTTTTCTCAACACATCTTGCTTCATAAGTATAGATTAGATTTTACAGGTCCTTCATCATTTTTAGCTTATACATCAAAATTATTGATTTATATATTTTTTATTCTAGTTTGTTACAGCTTTTTGTAATTTTCCTTAATTTAATTAGTCTTATTTTATTTTTTAAATTTCCTCTTGTACATTAGAAAATAGTTATTAAACGGAAAATTGCACTTAATTTTTATGTATATATTTTCGTATATTTTTGAAGTCGTAATTATGATAATTTTATGGATAAACTATTTTTTATTTATTTTTAGACCTTTTGTAGTTTGTTTTTAATTTCTTCACGTTCGTTTTATTGAAGTTTGTTTAGTAAATGTTTTCACAGATTTAACAAACAGGTATTACTTTTGTGCAAATTTTATGTAGAACTCAAATTTTTAATCGCCAATTCGTTTAGCTTACCAAAACCTTTTAAGGGTTTTTAAGAAAATTCGGTCAGTTTTTGTAAGCTATTGAATATAGCCTTCAAAGTCGTGTGTTTCGAAAAAAACTGTATAAATTTAAAATATTTACGTGCTAATTTGTTAACTGTTTCCTAACCCATTTAGAATTGGTTTTATAATTTTTGTGCAGTCCTTTCTACAGCTTTACAAAAAAAGTCCAAGACCAATTTTATGTGAA
Organism: Plectrocnemia conspersa; assembly: GCF_051122295.1. Classification (NCBI taxonomy): domain Eukaryota; kingdom Metazoa; phylum Arthropoda; class Insecta; order Trichoptera; family Polycentropodidae; genus Plectrocnemia; species Plectrocnemia conspersa. Next base: position 14,327,283 of record NW_028277173.1, read on the forward strand.
ATTAAAATTTTTTATTGCCAATTTGTAGAGCTTATCCAGATTTTTTTGTGGTATTTTATTATTTTTTTCTGGTCATATTAACAGTTTTTGTAAACTATTGAATATTAGTATTGAATTTTATGATTAATGCTTATACATAAAAAATCATAGCATATCTAGTTTTAAATTATTTATGAGTGTAGACTTTCCATTTATGCTTATAAGAGTAATTCAATTTTAATACAGTACAGGACAATTTTTTTAACATTAGTTTACATGTAATATAAAGAAATCAAGAGATTTCTATAATTTTTGTCTATGAAAATTATAATTTACTATTATTAGTTAATAATAATTTATGTAAATAAAATTTTATTATTTTTTTAATATACATACATATATGTATGTATATTTTTATCAATCAAACAATTATATAAATTCAGAAAAGCCTCATAATAAGTAACTAATATATAATAAATATTAAATCTAAAATAGAAAAAAAATATATTTTTATTTTATTTGTGACATTTGTAAGATATAAATATTAATAGCTTTGTAATAAATAATATATTGCTTTTAAAAATGTATACTTCTATATCACTAAATTTTTAATAAGCCAGCAAAAATATTGTACAATAAGAAATCATTATTTTACGAATATTTTTTAGCACAGGGTTTTTATTAGCAATTTAAATCTTGTTTTCGAGCAAAATATTTATCTCCCCCGAATCGATTATGTAAGCCGATTATTATGCAAGTTAAAAAACCGGATTTCATTATGGTGCATTGCACTTTTAACCGTTCCCTTTGTATGTAACTTCTTTCTCCGGGCCATGACCGATGAGGTATCATTATCCCGAAGATCGGTCTTGTGAACGAGGAAATTATATTCGCCAGTCATCGATCATGACACAAAGATGCACAGAAGGAATGCGAGATAAAAATGACATGAAAAAAAACGAGCATTCTTCTTTATGTCGTAAAATATAATCCATCCTTATTGACGCACATTCTCACAATGCAGCTTTGAAACAAAGGAACGAGACATTACAGATGTCTATAAAAATGTTATGGCCGATAATCAGACATTATTTATACAGTAAAAATATACAATTAATAAATAGTTAAATTTATTTAACTAGTTAAATTTATTATAAAAAAGGCCTTTTTAAAAGTTATAAATACAAAACATAAATGTTTTTTTCTTATTTATGTGTCCAACAATGATATTCACAATAACCATAGTTAAAAAAATCATATGTTTATAATATAAATCATATATTTTTCAATCACTGTATTCGTACAGGTGAAATTTAGAAGGGCACAATAGAATGACATTATCAAACAATACGTGAACTGAGTATCCCTTGAGCTTTGTGTTTTTAAGAATTTTTCGTGACAATTTGCTTTTATTTTAAGGAAATGTAAAAAACAGGTTAAACATTTGGTTCATGATTTTTTTCTCTCAGTATAATAAATATGTATTTTATTATTATTATTATTATAGTTTTTCTGTATTATTAAGGATATTAGCAACAAAAATATTGATTGTACCTGTTCGTTCCATAATTTATAAATAATAATCACAATACATATTTTAAAATAAAATATATAACAAACATTAAATGCAACATGGAGTACCACTGATGCATCTTTCTCTGTCCTCCAAAAGTCGTTTGCTCTTCTTGTATTTTTTCAATCATGTTTTATTAACGTGAAAGAATATTTATTACTAAGTGTGTATATATATATATATGCACACACGAACCGGCATATATAAATAAAAGACGTTCTGCGAATTTGGCGTTATTTTGCGGCAGGTCTTTGCACGGTTAACAATAAACCAGTGAGTAGCAAATTCACTTAACCGGATTAAAAGTCACGCAGTGAAATTTTACTGGCAGGTCCTTGGCCTTGTAATTTTAAACATGTCACAATGTAGTTTTCTAACTATGAGGTCGTTACCGTAAGAACGAGGCACTTAGCGGGTTTTGATCGAGCTAACTGTCATCATTTGCGATCATAGCGTCGCGTCGATTGGTTTACTCATTTAATTGTTAGTTATATAATATAATATAGTGAATGAAATAGTAAGTGAAATTTAATAGTTTATTATATTTTCGTCGATTTTGTAGAAATTGTATAATTTTAATTACTGATATTTAATCATTTTTACCCATAAAATCGAACAAAGTATAAACTTTGTAACAGGTAGAATTAATCAAAATTTATAATAACAATACAATGTTTTTTAATTAGTAATATCGATAGGAACTAATTAATTATTAGCGCTGAATTATTGTTAGTTTATTTTTTTAACTTATACATTAAAATATGTATTGTTATTTTTAACTATAATTTTAATCATAATGTTCTAGTTATAAAACAAACAATTCAGGATTATTGTTAACAATTTTAGTTATACATAAGCGAATAATAGTATATTACAAAATAATACAATAAATTATGTGAATACTTATATTTTCATTGTTAGATCAAGCTTCAAATAACATCTTTCTTAAAGCTTTTGCTGTCTCAGTGTATCTGTCAGTTGCCAACAACGCATTAAAAGTTTTTATTATTTTTTTATCGCTTAGCAGTTAAACGACATATACAATGATATTACTTAATGCGAACCTTTGCTATCACACTTTTGTATTATAACAACCCTATTTTATATATTTAAAGATAACCATCTAATACTTATTATACATTCTTGTGTTACATATGAAACATCAGGAGAAAAGGAGGTAAGTCAATTAGTGATAGATATAATCGTTTCATTGAATAAAATGTTGTATATTTTGAAACTAATGTGATAATATAACGCTACTAAAAAATGTAATTAACGAAATATGACTTACCTCTGTTTTTCCATGATGTTTTAAATTATCAATATAATGTAAGTTTATAATTTTTTAATCTCATTTTAAATGTATTTTTTTAGTTATTTTTATATTATTATGAACAAATCGTTTTTAATTAAAAATTCTTATTGTTGTAATTGTTAACAAAAATATTTAATTTATGAACGTACAGGATATTTTAATTTTTCCGTTTGCATTCCACATAAGCTGATTGATTATATCGATCCTGTTGCTAAAAATGTAATAAAAAACTAGGGCGAGCACTTTCGCGCCCGTTAATCAAAAGCTATCGCAAAGACACCATTAACAGTTTAACAGATGACCAAATTATTCGCCAAAATACAGACTGTGGCCGGTTTAACGGTAAAAGGAAATGTCGCAGAGGAGCTGCCGAGATGAAATCTCTCGCGAACCGGTTACCGAATTAATTTCGATGGGTCAACGAACGTGAACCCACAATGAACTTGATTTTTTCGAAGGTCTTCAACCTATCTGCACATTTCACATATTTTATCTTTTTTTTTACCCCAAAGGACACCGACCCAGGTCCTTTAATTACTATTCAAGAGTCTTATGTAAGTTGGTAAATTTTTGCATTCATCGGGCGTTTTGTAGGAGTATCCATTAAATAGATGATAATAATGCTATAAGTCATATAATCAACTAAAATTTAATAATACCGAAGAGAATATCTTTTTTATTTTAATGATTTAATACATTTTTTTTTTATAGATATTACCTTCTTTAACTTCTTTGATATTTTTTAAATCCCATTAGCATCAAATATTTTGTATTTTATCGACGATTACTGTCGTACTATCAAACGATTGAGAAAAAAAAACGGGTTTAAAATCCAGAAGCTCTTGGAAGCCGACTTCTTTTCTTCGCTCAATTCGTGTGGAATTCATACAAATTGTCTCCAAGCTTTCCCGATCTGCTTAAACGGTTGAATCGGAATGATTTAGTGTCTCGGCTATCTGATGGATAGTTTGAGTAGGATTTGCTTCCGTTTCTGCATCTAGGACATTATCGCCTATCTTTTCTGGTCTCCCACATCTAAGACTAGACTTGAAATCATAACTTTCCGATCGAATTTATTTAAACTGTTTTTGCCATTTACGGATATTACACTTAGTTGTTAGATGCAGAACTTTTGAAAAAATCATACAACGTATAAATTGTTCATTGGTAAAAATTTTTGTCATTGTAAATTTTACGCCCCATTTTTTTTTAATATCGTAATTTGGAGTCCAGATATGCATCAATATAGATTTAAGAAAAAAACGGTCAAAGCACGACTGACAAAAATAACATTAATTTCGGGATTATCTAATAAAATGTCCATAAATTAATTGTTTTTTCTTGACACTACAATATCTCAATGAGAAATTTAATTCAGTTAAAAAAATATTTTATCAATAATATGTATTTAACAACTAGACTTTTATTGAATTTTATGAAAAATATCCTGATTAAATTCAGCTCAATCGATTATGACGCATATGAATCCAATATTATTTATCTTAAAGATTGTTTTAATATATAAAATAAAACAATAAAAAAATAACGCAAATCATTTATTCAGATTTTATTTGTTTGTAGAATAAAAATGAAAGTACTTTATTATACAAGAAAAATAAGTTTGAACTGCACTATTGTATTTTCTGAAAACAAACGGTACTATATATATATATATTTATAAATAATTATATACATATACATATATTCGCTATCAATATGAAATACAATTATTTTTACGTATTTTTAGCCATTTATAAACAAAAACAAATATTTGGATGTTATGTATATATAATTATAAATAAAGTGATAATCACTGGTAACGTAATTAAGTATAGATTGTCCAATTCAATAATGTTAACTATACAGAATAGGCAAATATTATGTTTTTTTAAACATTGAAATAAAGTATTATCATGATTTTATTAAATTATGTACTTCTTATATATACATTTCGCACTTTTCACAGATCCAAAAAAATACTACGTGTGATTAAATTAATTTTAATCAAAATCGCAGATCGCTATATTATTATGTATCAAATTTAATATATTTTAATTAGTATATCACACATATTTTTACACTATATGATGCTTATCAATCTTTAAACATCATAAAATTGATGCAACATTAAGGTACATTATTTTAAAACTATCATAGATAAAGATCGCATATAAAAGACGGTTAATTTAACTAGCGCCCACACTTTGTTATACGCTTCAAACTAACATAAAAATCAACATATATTTATTATAATTTGGTACAAAAATCATTAAATAAAAATCATTAAATTAATTACAGATTTCATCATGGGTCTCAGAGCCCTTATCTCAATCACGATATTACTTTTCGCCATAGCTCCATCGATTTTAGGTACGTATTTTTTATATTTTATTTTTATATGTAATATTATGCTTATAAATTATTACGCTTTCAGCTACAAAGCCACCCAGAGTTGTGTGCTACTTTAGCAACTGGGCAATTTATAGGCCTGGTATCGGTAGATATGGAATCGAAGATATTCCCGGTGATTTGTGCACGCATGTCATCTATTCGTTTATAGGCGTCAATGATAAAAATTGGGATGTTCTCATCATCGATCCTAAGGTTTTTAAATTTTACCGATGTATTATTAGAATTCGATATTTGTGTATTTATTGTGTGGTAATTTAAGGTTGATATTGAAATGAACGGATACAAAAACTTCACATCGCTTCGCAGCAAATATCCACATCTAAAATTAGAAATTGCCGTGGGTGGATGGGCTGAAGGTGGAGAGAAATATTCTGCTATGGTTTCTCAAAAGTCTAGGAGGACGTCGTTTATTAGCAGCGTAGTAGGTGAGAGCTTAAATGATATTTCAACTTAATTAAAAGTTTAAAACCCTACGGTATTAACGAGTAGTTTATCTCAAATTGACATTTGAAACATAAACAAAGCTTTCATTATGAATCTCAAATCTCACAATTACAATCTATTATTAAAATGATTTAAATTTATGAAGAGGTTTATAAATATATGTTTTCAAGTAACTTAACTCCTACTATTTAGTAACGAAAGCAACGTTTTGTGTTTATAGATGTATTTATAATTTATGTGGTACTGCGATCAGTTTCTTGTGGTTTATTTATAATGATCATCGTCACATTACACATATTCTATTTTTCATACGTAGTACACATATATTTTTTAATATAAATCATACAATTACGTCAATTAAATAAATACATTTTAAATATTAAATGCTGCAAAAGGTTTAACAATTTTTATTAAATTTATTAGCATTTTAGAAAATATATTCTGAAAATAATACATTTTTATTTAACACTTAATATGTGAGCACTGTCGCATTGCGTTTTGCTAAAATACTTCTAGAGCTTTTAAATTATGACAGATTTAAATTTTTTAGTATTTTTATTTACTATTTACTATTGAATCCGTAATATAAAGATCTGCTTTAAAATTCACAACAATACTTTTATTTTTATCGTATTTTTTACACACGTCTTGAAGAAAAAAGTTTTACAAGGACATAAATATAGTTTTTAATATAACTTTTAAAAACACATACCTCTGTGGAGGGGAACGACACAGGACTGAATTTTTTGAATGCAGTAAATACGTATTTATAAAAAAATATGGAATGCTTGGTAATTATTTATAAAAATTAAAATGATTTTTAAATTTATTAGGAAAATATCAGCTGTTAAAATAATTATTTAAATGTGTATTATTTAAATATTGATTTACTAATAATTATTTTAAGTTTTTAGTTTTAGCGCTTTGTATGTTATAATTAAATATTTCACAAAAAATATGCTTTTACCGCACCATATTTATGAAACATTATTCTACGTTTTTATTTAGAAAATAAAAGTATTATCTTGAAAATATTGCTTGTTATCATATAGTTGTAGGCAAAGACAGTACTTTACATTTTAGTAAAAAATGTGAGAAAAACTGATGCTAAATAAATTTTACATAAGCAATTAAAGGCAACTGTTTCTATTAGTAGTTTTTAATATTAAAAACTGTATGGTGAAAAAGATTGCCATAACCTTCAATTCAGGAGGTTAAAATATTGTCCGTTATTACGTCTGTAGGCTCCAAGTCTTATCGGTGCGGGTTAAACGTAAAGCTGGACCATACTAAGAGAGAAGCGGTGCCTTCGGCAATCTTCGCTGAAGTTGAGTCGGCCTCCTCTTGGTCGTAATCCAAGTTAGTGGGCTCTTGAAAATCTGATACTATAAGCTTCGACGTAGATGTGCATTTGTAAATGCCAGTAGAAGTGTCCTTAGACGATGTATTTAAGGGGAAGTGAGTACGTTCCCGTATTTATACCTATGGCGCCCTTAATGGGATATTTTAAACCTTTTTGTTTCAAAGCATGTACCTTGTGACTTAAGCCGGCAAAAAAATTTACACGGTGGTGTCCTATTTTAGCGAAGAAAATTATTTTTTCTAAGATGGCTAAAATGCTTAATCTCTTGCCGAATTGCCCTTTTTATAAAATAATTGCATGAGTTAATCACTCCAATTATTTGATGAACCCTACAAATTATTTAATGGTGATATGTTTTCCCTTTTACTTAATGGTGAATAAGAGCGTGCAATTGCACGCTCTCATCTCTTACTCACTCTCGACACTTAACACGCGAGCGACCGAAAAGGAAAATATCTCAGCGACCGGACCTGACTATTAACATTTTAGCTAGATATGATTTATATCGTGCAAATACGAACGTTAGGTATAAGTTACAACTAAATCTATTCCATTAGTTTTAGTCATCCCTGAAATTGCTGTTTTAAAAATATATATGACATGTACATGTATACTTTTAAAGGTTTTATGAAGCAATACGAATTCGACGGATTTGATCTCGACTGGGAGTATCCCGGCGCTGCTGATAGAGGAGGTTCATTCTCAGACAAGAACCACTTCTTCCATTTTGTCGAAGAGTTGAGAAGAGCTTTCATTAGGGTAGGCAAAGGATGGGAAATAACAATAGCCGTTCCGCTCGCCAAGTTCCGGCTCAACGAAGGTTACCACGTGCCCGAGCTTTGCGAGTAAGTACACTTTTACAACACACATATGAATTCGACTTCCATTACAAAATTCCATTTTAAGGTTGCTGGACGCCGTACATGTTATGTCATACGATTTGAGAGGAAATTGGGCCGGATTTGCCGACGTACACAGCCCTCTGTACAAGCGTCCACATGATCAATTTGCTTATGAAACACTGAACGTTGTAAGTATCGATTAATTTATTATGTCAAATGAGGGTAGATTAAATTATATCAGATACTAATATTATTATAAAATAACATAATCCTAAATAACCAATACAAAGTTTATAAAACATTTAAAATATAATACATGTAAACAGAGCCTTTGATAAAAAATGTTAAGCTTGGGGCAACTATTATATTATTTTGGAGGCCATTGAATATTAAAAAGAAAACAACGTGGGCAAGACAATAAAATCAATGGTATTATATTAAATATTTGTTCGGTTATAACATTTAGTTATTCATTCAGAGGCTCTTCGCGCTTTTCCATTAGCAAAATCGGTTGTTATGTATTTCAGAATTATATAAAATATGTCGTGTCAATTTATTAAGTCGCTTCTGACTCATTGTCGATCATAGAAAGCTTAAATTTTTTCAGAATACTAAATGATCTTTTAGCTTATGCTATGTAATATGCTGAAGATTACCATTTCGATAATTTCTTTCAATAATTCTGCCATTTTTTTCATATTTCCTTAGCAATAATTTTGCGTTAAAGAAATTATTGAAATCGACGCGTAAGTCTATTTTTAATTAATTTAATAATTTTGTCAAAATCTTTTAAATGAAAATATTCTTCAGCAGATTTTTGGTCTTTGACGATTTATTTTAAGTTTTGTAGTGAATTTAAATTCAGTTGAGTTTTTGTAACACTCATTAAAAACTGACTTTCATGTTTTATAAAGTTGTTATCTATTTTTAATTGAGTTCTCAATATTATTTTTGTATAGGTGTACATCCAATGTTGCTTTACGGCATTCAAGAATTGTTCGAGTAATAATATTCGTATTTTAGTAGCCAGACACAAGGACAAATTTCAATTTTGATAATAAAATTTAATAGCAGGATTCTTTGTTTGTGCATCAACAGAAAGGCTTCTTCAATCGATTTGATTCAAAATAGGTCGGAAAATTGTTATTAAAAATTACAAAGGCACAAGTTGCTTATGACAACACTGGAAACATTGAAAAGCTATCTTTTATTTCTTGTCATTTTATGAATGCTATAGAGTGGTAATACTTTTAAACGTTTCTCCATATATGACTATATACTTAATGTCTTGTAATATCATTTTAAAGTATAAATGCAAATTTTTGCAAGAGCCTAATAGAAAGTTTGTGACATACAAACTGTGGCATACAAACGGTTAAATCAGTCGAGTTTACATTTTTTTGGATATGATTCCTACGATGAATTAAAACCGATTAATCTACGAAATATATTATTAAAATAGATACGCATTCATTTAAATATTAAGTTATGATTTTTAAGTCGAACATTTGTTTCTGGCATTAAATTAGCATAGAACTAAAGACGAGGGTTAACCTTTTAAACTTGAGCCGATATCAAGATATTGATAAGTTGTTACTTAAACAAACAAATTTTCAGAACGACGGCTTACAACTGTGGGTAGATAAAGGGTGCTCACCTGACAAATTGGTAGTTGGAGTGCCTTTCTACGGACGATCGTTTACGTTGTCTCAGGGAAACAACAATTACAATCTCGGTACGTACATTAACAAAGAAGCTGGCGGTGGAGATCCGGCGCCTTACACGAACGCGACAGGATTCTGGTCTTACTACGAAGTGAGGATAATAATTGCTCAATCTACATTTTGATTAAATTTTAATGAGATTGATATCGTGTTTTTGTGTGATAGATATGTATGGAAGTTCAAAAGCCAGACCTCGGATGGACCGTGAAATGGGACGACGTCGGAAAGTGCCCCTTCGCCTACAAAGGTAATAAAAAAGTTTCTTAGTTAATATTATCATGGGTGTAGTAAAGACAGACTTTTAAGCGAAAGAGAAAAGTAAGGAAAACTAAACAAGTCTCTGAGCTTTTTTTTTATAAATTGAGATAAAGTAAAACAATAAATAAAGTAATCAGCAAAGTATTGGTTTCGATTTATAATGATTTTCACTGCGGCTAAAACTAAAAAATAGTGATATAGAAAAAGATCTGTAATAAACTTTATCATACTTTTTGTATTTTTTATGGGAATAACAAATAATATGATACTATTAGTTATTTTTCAATAAATATTAATATTTAAAATTTACAAAAAAATAAAGATATTTTTTTAGCATGTATATTTTTATGTTAAAATTTATATTATTTTGCCAACTTTTAACCAAGAAGATACTGTAATTTTATTTATTTTATTAATCAAAAAATGTTTATTCTACTCCAGCTGCAAATAAAAAAAATCTGGCTTTAAGGCCGAAAGGGTGTGACTTTGCAGCCAAAATAACCGCCGTAAAAGCTGTTATTAGTTTATTTTATTAAGCACATATGATACACCACATACATATGAGAATGTAGCTGCCATTATCAGGTAGTGGAGTAAAAAAAGGTAGTCTTGAAAGTCGGATTGTTTTTGCTGGAGTGTTGAGTTGAATTATTGTCGGCTGTGATCTGATGATGCTAGTGCGAGTGTCTTTCTTCTAGCCTCTCTCTCTCTCTATCTGACTCACATATTTTATATTGCTCATTTGAAACAGAAGAGGATGTTAATGGACCAATTGCATCGCTTTTTGGATACAATAAATATATATATATATATATATTTATATATATATATATATATATATATATATATATATATATATATATATATAGTGCCTTTTGCTTAGGGTAGAACGCATTGTAAATCGCGCATCCTTTTCACACAAAGGGTAGTTTTTCCGGTACTTATAGGTGATAATGAGTGATTAATGTTTTGGAAAAATTCCTAAAATTCTCCCCCAATAATACGTTGCCCATTACTGCATAAAATATGTTCTTTATAATCAGTAAATTTATTTTTAGTATACATATATTATTACTGTTATTTACAGGAACACAATGGGTTGGTTATGAGCATCCAATGAGCATTCAAATCAAAATGGATTGGCTAAAAACCAAAGGTTATCTTGGCGGTATGACGTGGGCTATTGATATGGACGACTTTAGAGGAGTTTGCGGAGAAACAAATCCCCTTATTAAAGTCATGTACAACAGCCTTAAAGACTATGTAGTCCCAAATCCGAGTGGCAACATCACTCCAAGGGTTCGTACACATTTATTTAAAAAAAATTATCACTATTTCTAATTATGTAATAAATATTATTTGATTGTATTTTAGCCTGAATGGGATCGCCCCCCATCAACTCCTTCAGATTCAGCTGAAGGTGCTCCAATTCCAACTACAACTAGTATTAAACCAGCTTATATTCCACCTGTAACTACACAAAGGCCTGTACTTGTGGATACTCCTAAGCCTATTACAACTACAACTACAACTACCGCAACACCAGAAACATCCACGACTCAAGTATGGCTCAAAAGTATATGTATATAATAAGATTTTATATTAATTAATTGAATAATTAAATTTTATAGGTCTCAAGCTCTGAAAACGAAGTTAAATGTACAGCAAATAGTGATTTTATGCCTCATAAATCCTGCATTCATGTAAAAATATTTTAATTTATTTTTATTGTAGTTTTTACAAATTAATTGCTTTTTATCTAAATATTTTTTCAGTATTGGAGATGTGTCCATGGTGATCCAGTCTTATTCTCTTGCAGACCAGGAACTATTTTCAATATAAAGATACAAATCTGCGATTGGCCGGAAAACGCCGATAGGCCACAGTGCAGAAATCAATAAATTATTATTTCTATATTATCACTTTCAGTATTATTGTTAGATGCTTCTTAATGTATGGGCGTATTTAATGTATTTATTTCATGTGTGTAAAATGTGACGTGCCATATTATGCTAAACGTAGAGCAATAAAACTATTTACTTTCTCTAACATTTGTATTATATAAACCTGATTTTTTTTATCACAAGTAATAAAATGATGTTTATATTTATTTTTTGTGTAAAAAATCGATAAGATAAAGTATTAACGATATCCATTTTGCGTCAATCTTGTTGTCAGATGAATTCTGTTGTGCGTTTCATATTTAGACGTAAACAAATGCGGAAAATTATTTTCAATATTTCTCCAAAGGAAAATATATACGAAAAGGACGCAGGTTTCTAAAGTTTATTGCGAATTGGTTGGATTTTGTGAGCTCAAATTGAAATGGTATATGGAAACCCAAAGTAAACCTGTATCTTATTTGGATCAAAGCAGGATATTGTCTTGGCTATATGTATTTATGTTATATATGTTTTTTTATAATTAATATATAAAAGTAACGTTTTTTTTAAAAAGCAATTAAAATTAAAATATTATTATTTTTTATCTATATATTTTATTTTAGAAAAATATTGTTTAACAAGCACTACCTATCTTTAATTGATAATCGTTAATTTTTGATCTTGATTTTTTTTTAATAAATACTACCGATTATTTTTTAATTTGATAAGATTCAATGTAATACCAAATTATATAGATTTTCTCAACAATAAAACAATTAAATTTCCATATTATGTGTACAAATACTAATAGGATTATAAATTTATTTCAATCTTAGATACTATAATATATTAAATATATTAATACATATTTCAGAATAAAAAACATTATTTAATTTAAAATCTAAATATAGTACTATAAATAAAGTATATAAAAAAATGAATTTTAAGATCTTGTATTTATTAAATACGGATATTTATGTAACATATATATGATACAGTTGGGGGATTTTCATCTTGTATATATTTGTATCCTTCACTTATGTGGTGTAGAAAAGTATTGGATTCGTCATAAAGTGGTCATCTTTTTATGTATATCAATCTGGTAAAATATACCGTTAGAGTTATATAACTCTGTGTATATGGTTTAAAATTGTATCCGAAATTTCGGAAAAACTACTAGAACGAATCGAATGAAATTATAGATTTGCATGTCAAAGGCAGTGTGATAGATATTCGGATTAAATTAAATAAAATATTTAAAATAAATAGTTCTGAACTCAATAACATGTTTGTCCAAGTGGTATACAATTTTGTTCTATTTACTTTATTTTAATATGCGTAGAGCATATGCTTAATGAACAATAATAAGCATATGTTAAAAATAAAATTATTTAGTCTTTATATTTCGCTAAAAATGTAATTATTAAATGTTTTACGAATAACGGTGTTATTCAATAATAACTACTGTGCACTTCTGGGTCATTGGGAAGAGTTGATGTGTCAATGTCAACGTAATATTCCGTTATATCTGGTATGTAAATCATTAATAAATAATTAAACTAGTACACTTCTTGTATATGATAATAAAATAGAGCGATGTAGTTTCTAATGCAAAAAATATGATTCATGTTATATAGTTATTATTTATGTGTTTTTTTTAACTATTAAATGGCTTTAATTAAATGTATAAAAACTTAGATATTGTAGTAAGCAAAGTGGCATTCTAACATATTTCGATATATTTTAACAACTTAATTTTTTATACTAAAATATACCAAGAACACAAAATAATACTTATAATAAAACTACATTCAGAGTGCGACAGAATTAAAAAAATAAAATAATGATATTTATATAGTTATCTTCGTACATATTAATTAACAAATTTATCTATTAATAATGGTGTGTGTTATGATATTACTTTGCGTAAAATATTTTTTAATAATATTTTTATCACAGATTAAGTTAAGTTATATTAATTTTTAATATATGTTTTTTTCTCAGTTAGGGTAAATTAAGTTAGGTTAGGTGGTTAAGTATTAATATTGCATACCATTTCACTTATAGGAATCTAAGCTTAAGATTTTCTTGTGAACATTTTTTTAATTACATCATGATGTACTTCATCATACGATTTTAAAAATTAAAATCCATAGTTGCTACAGATAAAACAAATCAGATTTTCTACGAGATAATCGATACACGCGAAAATATATAAACGAAAAAATAAACTGATATCGCCACTTCACTCAGTCCATACTGCTGGAGTCGAAAAAGAGGTAAATTGACAATAATAAATATTATATTATCTTTAATCTATAAAACTGATCTTGAACATTGCATTAAAGATTTCGAAACATGGGTCTCAAAACCCTGTTGTCGTTGTTCGTGATCTGCCTGGCAGTGGCTCCCCCTGCCTTGGGTAAATATCGATTATTATTATTATTTTAATAGAATAAATATATAATTTTAAACTTTTATAGCAATTAAGGAATCTAGAATCGTATGCTACTTCAGCAACTGGGCGATCTATCGCCCGGGCGTTGGCAAATACACGATTGATGATGTTCCCGGAGACCTTTGCACTCATCTCATCTATTCTTTCATCGGCCTCGACGACAAAACTTGGGGAGTCCTAGTTATCGATCCCGAAAACGACGTTGTCAACAATGGATTCAGAAACTTCACCAATCTTCGCCACAAGTTCCCTAAATTGCAATTGGAAGTAGCCGTCGGAGGATGGGCCGAGGGAGGAGAGAAATATTCGGCTATGGTTTCCCAAAAAGCGAGAAGGACCTCTTTCATCAACAGCGTCATTGGTGTGTATTATTTAAATTTTTCTATGATATATGATTGAATAAAATATGATATTGATAGTGTTATGGTTGTAGATTTCATGCATAAGTACGAATTCGACGGATTCGATCTCGATTGGGAGTACCCCGGAGCAGCCGATCGTGGTGGCAGTTTCGCAGACAAGAATAATTTCTTCTATTTCGTTGAAGAATTGAGGAGGGCTTTTGATAGGCAAGAAAAAGGATGGGAAATTACGATTGCTGTTCCGCTAGCCAAGTTCCGTCTCGATGAGGGTTATCACGTACCTGAGCTTTGCATGTGAGTATATACTTATTTTCATTTTTATCATAATACTGAATTCTACGAAATACTCTACTTTAATATTTTTAATAATAAAACTATATTTTCATATAAATTCTAACTGAAATTCAGTTAAATACGTAAACATATCGAAATTTCTTGTATATTTGTTTTAAAACAGAAATTAAAAATTAGTGTTGATGATTATTTTATCGACCTTTCATTTTAAATGATTTATATACTATTTATAATATTTATGCTACTGTTATTTACGTAAAATTACATCCAAATTACAGATGTATTATCTCTAACGATATCTGGTTTTTATATCTTTGACTTCATTTAATTAAATTTTATGCAATATTAAATATTTTCAATTATTTATGCTTATGATATTTTACAAAACATTAAGCATATTTAATTCAACTGAGTTTTAAATTAAATTATTGAGTTTTTTAAAAGGAAAAGTCATTTGTGCTCTAAAATTATACATTTGTGCATTAAAATTGATATATTGCCCACAACTGTAGCTAGTTTTTAATAGCTTATGCTAATATAATTTTATAGTCGTTTATTATTTTTTCAATTTAAGTGTGACACATTGTATCGGTTTTTGGAATTGAACTTGATTACAATTTATTGCTATCGTTTTAATAAATTAATTAATATGTACTGGTTTTAGATCTTTGAATATGTATAATGCAGTATCAATATTTTCACATTATAAAATCGGTGTAAACATAAATTTATACATGCTAGAAGAAAACTCACTACATATTTGAAATAAAGTGAAATCATAGTGAAATATGCATATAGCTTAGCGTCAAAGTAATAAGTACTATTAACTTAATAAATTAATCGTTTATATCAAAATGATAAAAATAATTAATTTTATAATTAAAAAAAAATCAAATTTTATTTAATTAAAAGCATACTTTTTTTAAGTACAATCTCAAGTCTTATAGCGAAATACTATTAATAAAATATTTTTCAATTCTAAAATATTATTCAATAATTATAATAATACAGAATGTAATATATACTGGTTTTAAATATCATATATACTGTTTTAAAAAGTTGATTACTTACTCGGTTATAATAATTTCACAAAATAAAATCGGCGTAAATATAAATTTATATAAGCTAGAAGAAAAATCATAGTACATTTGAAATAAAGCTGAATAAATCTTTGTAGTAAAAAAATGAAATCCCAGCGATGTAATGCATATAGCTTAGCGTCAAAAGTAAAAAGTGATATAAACGACTATATCACACTTATATACGATGATAAAAATAATTGATTATAGTCATCACCGCAATTTCAACCTTGGGAAAAAAAATCATATTTTATTTAGTTAAATATGTAGTTTGTTAAAGTAACAATTTAAATCTTATAAGGAAAAACTAATAATAAAATAATTATTATTTCTTAAATATTATTCAATATGTAAATCAATAATCGATGTAATAATATGTACCGATTTTAAAATGCTTAAAAGTTCACAATTTTTGGTTTATATTGCGGTTTTAATAATTTGATACAATAAAATCAGTGAAAACATAAATTGATATATGGTAGAAGTATACAAATAATACATTTAAAATAAAACTGATTTAATTTTTGTAGAAAAAAAGTGAAGTGATGCATATAGTTTAGCGTCAAAAGTAAAAAGTTAAACGACAAAAATATTTGATTATATAAATCACCACAATTATAATCTACAATATTAGAAAAAAAACACTAAACTTAATTAAGTATATAATTTGTCCCGTAGGAAAAAACTAATCATGAAATAATTAATATTTTTAAAATATTATTCAATAATTAAATTAATAATCAATGTACAAATAAAAAAATAATTTAGCTATGATAAGGCCTTGCACATAAAAATTCTATGGAAAAAAATAGTACTGTGGTCTCCATTTTTTTTTACTAAATTTTTTTACAAAACATATTTATTTATAAATTATTTTAATATAAATAAGATTTTTCATTGAAAAAATATGATAAATATAAATGTATATTTCATATATTCATCATAAGAAAGTTTCCATCATTAAATATTTTTAGATCTGTTCTGTTAATTAATCATCTCATTAATTGCATTTTTCTATTCAACAGTTTATTGGATGCCATCCATGTTATGTCATACGATCTGAGAGGAAACTGGGCTGGATTCGCTGATGTCCACAGTCCATTGTACAAACGCCCACACGACCAATGGGGATATGAAGCTCTCAACGTCGTACGTGCTCATTTAACCCATTCAATACAATTTCATGCTGCATTTTATCATGAGTACGTTATTTTTATTTTCTCAGAATGACGGACTAAGTCTATGGGTGAACAAAGGATGCTCTCCCGACAAATTGGTAGTAGGCATACCTTTCTATGGCAGATCATTCACTTTGTCGCAAGGCAACACCAATTACGAGTTAGGAACTTACATCAATAAAGAGGCAGGCGGCGGAGCTCCTGCTCCATTCACAAACGAAACTGGCTTCTGGTCTTATTATGAGGTAATGCCATATCGAATAGAAAGGCGTACTTTACGTGCAGTTTCATAAATATATATTTTTGATATAGATCTGTATGTACGAGTCTGACGGATGGACGCACAGGTGGGACGACATCGGAAAATGCCCGTGGATGCACAAAGGTACTACATCAATTATATATTTTTAGTCACATCTCCTTAACATATTTACTGCGTTTTAGTAAAAAATTTCATGATATATTTTAATTAAAAATATTTTTATAGGCACACAATGGGTCGGATATGAACATGCGGAATCTGTCCAAATCAAAATGGATTGGCTTAAGACCAAGGGATATTTGGGTGCTATGACATGGGCGATTGACATGGATGATTTTAGAGGACTTTGCGGCGAGTCAAATCCACTCACAAAAGTCCTGTACAATAATATGAAAAGCTATACTGTGCCAGATCCGAACGTCGTCACAACCCCAAGGGTGCGTCAGTTATAATTGTGTATTTACTTACTTAATAAGTTAAATAATTCAATATTGAATATTATGATTTTATAGCCTGAATGGGATCGTCCACCATCAACCACACCTGATCCAAGTGAAGGCAGTAGCTCATCTGGCCCAATTGATCCAACGAGCCCGAGCACCACAGCTAAGCCAACATCTGTAAGTATATGTTCGCTAAAATTTTTAATTACAGTAATCAAATATAAGTATTGCTAATAACCTAATTTTAGCCACCAAATCCCGGTGAAATCGATTGCTCCACAGGCGGAGATTTCTTCCCCGACATTTCATGCACTCGCGTAAGTATGACTTAAATTATTATTACTAACAGATTTAAACAAATTTTAATAATTTGTTATCATTGGATATAGTATTGGAGATGCATCCAAGGAGTTCCAGTGGCATTTGAATGCACACCTGGAACCGTATGGCACACAACCTTGAAAGTGTGCGATTGGCCAGCGAACTCCGACAGACCAGAATGCAGAGGTTAAATTTAATAAAATGTGATATAAATTTAATGATTAGCTATCATAAATATTTGCAATTATATAATAAAAAAATAGTATTAATTTAATAAAAATTCTTAATTCTTTCATGTATGTTTTTTTGCGATATAAATCAGTATTTTAAGATTAGATTATTGGTATCACATTACTACGCAACTGTAAGCAATTTAATAAATTTTCTATATTGGTATCTTATGGAAGATAATCTGTTTTTAATCCGACGCGTTATATTGAATTATTTCATCAAAGTTTACGAGACCAATAATGTCTCGAGAAAATCTACTAATAACTCGTACCAAGCCGCCGGTTTTCATTGGCATAATAAAATTTTATACGCGCAGTAATTTGGAAAGGCAATGCCGCTTTCATATATGTGTATGTATATATGACACACACAATTTATATATAAATCCACGTCTAATCTCGAGTGGCAATTAATTACAAATATGACAAATCTGCTGCAGTCGTAGCAGATGATTGATTGAGCGCCGATACATTTTAGTAAAACGGCTAAATCATTTAACTATGATTTAAATTTTAAGCATACTTCAAGATATTAATTATTATTATAAAGCAAATATTTATTTATTTCCAATCTGACAGTCATTATTTTATATTACAAAGGACGGAATAGCGTAGTCCGTATCGTCTCAGACTAGTAATTCTGAGGTTGCGGTTTCGAGCCCCGGCAGCGGCACTCGAATTTTTATTTATAATAAAAATGCGCTCTTATTAAAAAAACTGGCCCAGCTGTAGTGACATCTGTTGATTATAAATTGTATTACACATAATAATTTATAATTATTAAAAATGTAGATGTCACCGATTCCCAAACTTTCAATCTGTATGTTAATACTTGTAGGTTTATACATCTATGTGTATATATATATGTTTGTACAAAGATCTTTGTACTTTTTTAATATGCAGTGCCTTATCCTTGATGTGGCTTCCGTGTCAGCTGTCAACAAATGCTTAATTAGTGACAAAGAAAAGTATTTTGCATTCCCCTTTACGGTTTAGTCTCTGCGCTGTCGAAGCAACGGTGCTTGCAATTAAGTATGTAGTATTTTATGTTGTAATTTATATATTAATCTTGTATGTAGTATTTTATGTTGTAATTTATATATTAAATATAAAATATATAAGAAAATAGATGCTTATAAAATTTACAAAATACTCGATAATCGAAAAATTAAACTATTAATTCACAATCAAAAGTTTAAAAATGTATAATTAAATAAATATGTTCAATAAGATTCTTAAGTCAAGGTATCAAAAAACATCTTCTTGAGTAGTTTTGTTGGCTTAGATTACGTGTATGTAGCTGGCCAGAGTTGGAGATTAACTTGTGTTTTAAGTAGCTAAGATTTGAGTTAAACTTCTGGTTATTTCATTTCAAAATATCAAATTATAATATATATTTTTAACCATTAATGAAATTTTAATTTAAAAATTTTCTCGGCGCTACTATATTTTTTACACATTAAAAAAAACAGTCTAAATGGGCACTCCTGCGATTGGTAACCAAAGGTTAGAAGAACAATATTATTATGCGCATTTTATGATAGAATGTATTGTCTAGCGCGCGTCTTTTCCAAAGAAAGAGTAGTTTTTCGGCGGTATTTGTGAGTAATTGCCGTTTCATAATGCACGTGCCATTAGGTGATCTGTGTAATATATACAATTATGGTATGTTTATTAAGAGTGTTGCAGTATGGTATGTTTTATTAAGAGTGTTAAACATGTTTGTATTAAATTTTGCAGTAAAATAAAATAAACCATTGCAGAAATTAATTTTATTTTTAAAACTTAAAGTAATTGAGCAAGTATTGAAACTGGGCTACTTATTGAAATTACAATTACAATCAAAAACCACTATTTGAATATATATTATACGTCAAATAAAGACAATATTTTATTTATTACACAATTGATACATCAGCAATGATAAAAATCTATTAAATATATTTAGAAAACGCAATTAAATACTATGAAAAAGATAATGTTTTTTTTTGGTGCCAGCACATACATACATATATGTTAGTCTTTTGTATATTTTGCACGTAACATTGCGATATAGAGTTGACAATGAGAGAAAAATCTCTCAAGTCAATTCATCTCATATTGAGCGCTGTTCCAATTGATTTTTTATTATCATAAAAAAAAGGTAAATCGTGAATTGAAGTCGCTTAAAGCGAAATGACATATCTCTGGGAAGCAATGGGATTCTGTGAATCACATTCTCGCAATTAAAAGCGCTAGCTAGATGCGTTCTTCAATCACAGGTATACAGTGCATATACAACCAACCGCGTTTCATTGTATAGTTTTGTGAATATAAATTAATCAGGAGCATAATAGTACAACCGACATTGAGGGTTGGTTTGAACTGTTGTAATCCACTTCTGGATTTAGAGAATTTATGTATAAACTTAACGTAGTGCATCTATCTAAATACAAGTATTAATTCAATCGAATTTTATATTCTTTGTTTTTAAAAGTCATTAAAATAAACTTATTAGGTCGAAGAAATATTATAATTAGAAAGTAAATATTAATACTATATTTATAATAATATTATATTATTTTGTAAAAAATCATAGAAATAAATAAATATATGAGTTTATATTAAGACAGATTAATGAAATAAATTTAGGTAATCTTAAAATGATCAAAACTATCGAAGGTCGATCAGCAGCCAATACATTATCTATTATCTTTGCTGATTTGCCACATAAAGAACTTTTTTTGATATTGTGATTTCCTGTTCGATTTTTTTTAGACATTCTAATAAAGCATCTACTACTTTACTAATATTTTTAGTGGTCATAATTTTCTTTTTTTTCATTAAATTCATATAAGATGCATTTCCTATAAATGATTAACTTGATAAAATTTCTGCCATTGTAAATTTTGGGACGCATTTTTTTTTAAATAGGAGTCAAGATGTGCATTAATATAGTTTTAACAAAAAATATACTTAGGTATGAAAGATTAATAAGATTTAACTTATAAAATATTGTAAATAAAAGAACAAATTTACTATGAATTTAAAAGTCAAAGCGACACACGTATGTTAAAAATGCAACTCTGCTTGGTTCACTTTTGTAACCGTCGCGTTTGCGATTCCTTTTGAAAATTATAATTTCGCATCCCACGATCACACGTTGAATTTTAAGTCAAAGGACTGTAAATGTTCAAAGCGACTGAGATAAAAATCCTCGGAATATACGAAAAGAGGACTCGTCTCATCCGGAGCGATTTATATTCATTCTAAAGAAATCTTTTCAAAGATTTCACATGCGAACAATTTCGCCGATAATTCATCATCCGGCAACAATTAATTTAAACACTCGACAAACTTGCAGGCCCTCAGAATGGAGAGGACTGAAACTCACGACATAAATCACGCTATAAAACGCTCTAAATCAAAATAAAGACAGTTTAATGAACTTTCTTGTGAAAGAAAAGGAGAGAGAGAGACGCATTAAATTCCATTTTCGTAGCAAAAACCTCGGACGAAAATTTTCCAGTCACACTTCACTCAAGCAACTATCTTTAGTCTAACGCGTTGAATGCAAATTTAATTAATGTCAAACAAACGCCAAAAAAATATTGTCGTTTAAAGAATGGACATCCTTATTTTTACTCATAAAAAACGGCAATTTTGCCCTTTGGAAATACCGCGCGAATGCGATTTTACAACGTCATAATATTTGATTGTCCGTAAAGTACAATGAGCCAGTAACGAAATATCTTGTTTGTCCTATCGCCTTTTTTCCGATGGGGTCATTATATTAAAGGTTGTTTATTTATATTGTCGCATAATTCTCGAATAACAATCGAAAAGGGTTATGTTGTTAAAAAAATGCTAGTTCAAACAAAAAAATATATATATTATTTTATAGCGGTATTGAAAGCGAACGATTTATAGATTATATTATGTTTTACAAACTTTCATCAATTATATTTTTTGCGTCCCTTTAAAAAAAATATATATATTGTTTTACATTATTTTTGTTTTAATCAAGAACATAAAAATACATTAAATAATTAGAAGTAGACAATTCTCTTATGTTGAAAAGGGTTGCATGTTGCAAGTCACAAATCGCTATATTTCAGTTAGTCATAGTCTGTGTTACCAGGCATTTCATGTCTTTCTGAGTAAATGCGTCACATGCTAGTTGTGTCTCGACTATCGTAAAAGCATTGCTTCTTATAGGTTATAGTGTCACTCAATATTACATAACTAGTTGAAAATGGATTAATATGATTTGCTTTGCGTTTCTCAATGCAAAAATATAATATTTATTTGTTAACTATTATAAAGAAAAAGATTTTTCACTAAAGGAGAAAGAAAATTACAAAGCATAGTTTTAATTAATAAGACGTATACATATTTTGCTACATCGGAATTAAAAATAACCTACTCTTAGATATTTTGGCTATCGATTATTCAAGGTATGCAATCACATATTTATATTTATTGTAAAATGTCGTTTATTAGATAACATCCAAGAAGCTACACATTTATAAGCTGTCCGTTGGCTGATATATATATATATATATATATATATATATATATATATATATATATATATATATATATATATATATATATATATATATATATATATATATATATATATATATATATATATATATATATATATATATATATATATATATATATATATATATATATATATATATATATATATATATATATATATATAGTTTTCCCACTGCGACAGCGCCGATTTGATCGACATTAACTTTCAATCCTCATACATACTAAGGATATATCACACGTTCACGTTTAACACATACCTCGTTTATTTGAAATTCTTAAAATCTAACGTATATGTACATTAAATCGGAAGCAATGATAATGTTTATGTAATATAAAAGACTCACTTTTCGGCCTTGGAGCCCGTCGCCGGGAATTCAAAATTTGAAGATTGTTTTATGATTGTTTATCTAATTTAATCAATGCAGTCTTCTTATCCTAAACAAATTATGCATATATTTAATTTTCATAGTTATAACACACCTAGTTATCTTGCAATCTGATTATTTGTAAAAGGAAAAACTCACTTTTTGACCTCGGAGACCGTCGCCGGGAATTCAAAATTTGAAGATTTCATTACGAAGATTGCTTAATGATGGTTTATCTAGTTCAATCAATTTTTTTAATCCTCAACACATTATGTATATATTTAATTTTCATAGTTATAACACACCTTGATAATTTGCAATCCAATTATTTATATTCAGTCAAATCGAACAACGCACATGACGAATTAATGAAAAATTATTGTCGCATAGCAAAATTTTATTTATAAATAATAATTATTTAAAGCTGTTGTCACGTTGATGTCGGCCATCTTGATTTATATTTTAATGCTTGTTTTTCATTGGTCAAAACAATCGAATGCATTACCGGCGGCACGAAAATTATTTGGAGCAAACTCAATTTTTAAAACGGCTTAGAACAATTACATATAAGATATTTAGTTTAAGAATTAGTGCTAGCTTAGGTTTATATTTAGTGTTGTTTGTTTGGCAAATACTTATACATATATTACCTAACTTATTCTTATTTTCTCTTTGAAATAATATTTCAAAATTTTATATTTTATTTGCAATTAAACGATTATCTATAGTTATATTAGTTTTTATTATAAAACATTCGTTGATTTCTAAAATATCAATAATAAAGACATAAAGTATTACAAAAAAATATTCAAAATTATTAATTTGCTTAATAAAATAAATTCTTTAAAAGTTTCATTATCATTTATATTTTTTTTAAATTTATAGTCTGTTTTAAGGAATAAAGAAAATAATTTTTATTTATATTTTTGAAGTACGGTGAAAATTTATAAACTTTGATTTTTCACAAATTTATTTACTCAGATCTTTTGATGAATTTTTAGGTCTAAACCTTAAGAAAGGGGTGCGAATATGTAAACAAAATTTCCACTAATTTCATATTTTTCAAAGAGATAAAAAATTGTAGATTTGAATATTGTTTTTGGTATGATCGATTTTTTACAAATTATTAGTGTTTTTTTTAAAGAATTTCAATTTTCAGTCAATTCCTCTTTTGCTGGATTTTCGAAATCAAAACCACGAGAAATAAATGAAAATAGCATTTTAAAAGTATTATTTTAGTTAAAAACCTCTAGAAATGGGAAAAAATGGGAAATACTTTTTTTTAAATATTTTTAATTAAAACACAGATATACCAATAGACGTACTGATGTACCAACGACCAACAAATTAAATTTTAAAAATACGATTTTAACTTTAGAATTAGTACACGGTAGTTGAATCCCTGTTTCAATATATTAACATAAACTATTTCCTAAAACTGAGAAATAATATTATCCAAATTAATGTTCCACTATATTTTTTCAATTTAGGAGCTTGTTATCAAGATTAAGGTTGCCATGAAAGCTTTCACTGTGCAAGAGGAGCAGGTGAGGTTTTTTTCATAAAATCTCTTACAAGTAAGATTTCTTTTCTGAAAGTATTAAAATCTAATAGTGAGATAAAATATATATTTAAAAATTTAGCATTAAAGAATACCTAAACGCCTTCATTATAAAAAAAATACATTCATATAAAATATAATTTTATTTTATTTATTTATTTATTTTTTTATATATAGATGTGCTTCATTTTCTTGCATAAAATCAAAATCCATCTGATTTAAAATCCTGAAAAATCCCCATTATAATCACTAGTTAATATTATATTATAAAATTCATTTAAGACTATTTTTCAGTAATCTTGAAAATGCTTCTCATAAAAAAAAATATGAATTTTGTGTTTGTACAGTTATCTACAATATAAGCTATATTTGTAGATTTGACTTCAAAGTCAAATACTCTTTGAAATATAAAATGTAAATATTTTTGAAATCATAAAAATATTTATTAATACATTGTTGATATTTTTATCACGCAAAATTTAACGTGAAAATATTTTTTTGTGGATTGAGCCAGAGACTATTGTTTGGAAAGTGCTATTACGTTTTAAAATAGATTTCGCTCGCTGTTACAATTGCGAAATAATTCGATTTACGACAGGCCTTTTAGGGTTTCGGTAATGAAATTTGTATTGATCTGTTTTGAAATACAGATATAATTGTCAATCGGAATATTAAAGAGACAATTAATAAAATTATTAAAATTTATTATAAATAAATAATCAAACATTAGCTTAATGCTGTAAATAAATTGCTACACACATAAATATATATATATATATATATATATATATATATATATATATATATATATATATATATATATATATATATATATATATTTATGTATATCTCAAAGGTGTATAGAGACATCAGACAAATATCCTGGATTTTGCATAATTATAAAGCAATAAAGCGAGAGTGAAAACGAACAAAATCCGGTTCAGTGGAAAAGCAATAAAGCTTCCCAACACCGTGATATAAAGGGGTGGTTAAATAGTGTCACGTTTTCTAATTCTCTCACGAATTTTCCGTGCACACGTAGGCTTAAAAGTGAATTAATATCCCTTCCCATGGATATACTACATACGTATACCGGATGTTCCTAATGTCTGCATTTATGTAATGGAAATATAAAATTTTATCATAAAATTGATAAAAAATTACAAATATTATATATTTACAAATATTTTAAGAATAACGATTAACAACTTTTAAATTAAAACCACTGACTCAAAAACTAAAAATCTATTTGAGATTCTCTGCATATTCTTATTTTAAAAAATAAATCAAATTCTCAATTTTTAAGGTAAGTCGTTTTAAAATAACTAGTTTTTGGTATTGTATCTTATAACTTTATATTTTATCTTTTTAAAAGAGCTCAACAACACAGTATTTAAAAAAAAAATTATTCACTTTCAGAAAACAGACAAAATACTCGAAATATCAAATGAAATTTTATATTTTTAATTCTTACATTAACTGTATATCACTAAAGCTATGATCTGCTTGTCTAAATTTTTATCTGATTAAATTTATTTGCTATTTTTTTTAATTATTGTAAAAAATAAAATTATATTATGGTTCGTTTTGTTGTAAAAGAGTTTAGGTATTTTTTATATATTTTGTAAAAATTTTTTATGAATAAAAATTATTTAAAAATGACTATTAATTAGTTTTTAATAACTTATTTAATTATTTTAATTTAAGTTGAAAGTTAGTGGTGTTTTGAGCAATACATGAGTACGTCATTTGTTATATCTGTGTTGGTGCACATTACATTCTCCACATTCATAAATTAAAATTTACGATGGCAGAAGTGAACAATGATTTTAAGCTAATGGCCACTAAAAACATGTGTTTAATGGTAGCTGATTTATTAAATATTATTTAATGTCAAAGATTCTTTAAAACAATTCAAACGGAAAATTATTATATCAAGAATAGTACTGGATGTGGGGGACCAGTAAAGATAGACGATGATGTCCTGGCTGCAGAAATAAAAGCAAATCATACTCAAATTATCCATCAGCTGGCTGAGAGACTAAACCAGTCTGATTCAACAGTGCGTTGTTGGGGAAGGTTTGGAGACAAGATGTATATGTTCCATATAATAAAATAATAAAAATGCAGACGATATGAAAAGTTGCCTATCGGAATATTTTGCATCAAAGCCTCCAAGTATTTTATTATTTATCTAAAAATCGTGATTCAATTCAGAATTACTTAGTATAATTATAATAAATTCGTAACATCTGTAACTATTGACCTGTGTCCTTTTGATAAATAGCCGCTATTTACTAGAAAAATCCTTCATTTTTTTATTTTATTGAGAAGGATAAATTCACATTTATCAGAAAAGTTATATCTCTAACTGATTATTTGTTAGTTTAAAATATTTTTTATCAATTAATCTTACAACTGGATCACATTTATAATAATCAGGAATTAAATTTAAAGCTCGCACTTTCTTAGTACTATTTTTTTCTTAGACGGCATTGCAACGTATGTTTAATATATATGTTTATGTCAATTCAATTCTCAATCCAGATAAGTACGTAAATTGCTCAGCTATCAGCTTCTCTCGTGAAAATGCAAAATCTGTTGATAGAATATATCACATAAAGCAAAAAGAATTGATGTAAAATGATATATAAATAAAAAATGAGTTTATTGAAAATCTTAAGAAGTGTCTGAAACATTTGGTAGTTGAAAACTCTATTCTTATACAATTATAAAATCCTTACTATGGCTCACAAGCTTTGGTGTTATTTATATAAAAATAAATAAAAACATATTTCAATGCTACTTTTAAGTCAGTTACAAAATAATTTGTTTCAAAAATATTTTTTTTACTGTTTTGACTCATTGTGAATTTTTTTTAATTTCATTTTAAATTAAAGCTTTTCGTGTTAGAGCAGCATCAAACCATTTCAATTTTAGTTTTACCCCATTCTAGCTTTGTATTTAGTTACATTCGTAGTTATTTAACGTTTCCAATATAACGGTATACCATTACGCTGTTCCCATTTGAGCCGTAAAGGTGGTGTTTATTTACGCTTTGCGCAAATTAAGACCTCTACTTTGTTTTATTATTTTTTGGTCTATGTATAAAATAAAACAACAAATAAATGTATCTAACTGAAAATATAACTGCTGAAAACAATTTATTTAAATACTTTAGAAATATTTTCATAAGCATTTGAGGCAAACGTTAAAGTCTGGCTGGTGTGATTAATGCAAGCCCGCAATCGTGCAATGAACCATTTTCTTATCTTTGCGTGACAGTTTCCAGAGAAACATAATCACGGTATCTCCGCAGGAATGTTCTTATTCAAATCGCTTGAAACCACCGAGTATTAGTAGAAATAGTATGCAAATCCTGGGGAGCGCTCACGCTTTCGCAGAAATTTCAACAATACAACAATCTAGACTCTCGCTTATTGCAGTTGTAAAACGGCGTGTTTTTGTCATGCCTTCATATTCATCCCCGTAATATGCAGCTCAAAATCATCAACCACCCCATGGGGTTACTTTTTTCATAGGCTTCCGCAATTAGGCCAGATTTATTAGGCAGAAAATTGTGATAGTATCTCCGTGGTAGATATACAAATGTATGTATGTATACGCATACGGTTAAATGTACATTTAAATGTGTATATTATGCGAGGGTTTTCTGAAGAGGTTTTTAAAAGCAATTGATGTGATTTTTAATTATTGTACTTTATGCCTATGCAGTATAAAAAGGTATTGATATGTATACAACATTACATTAGGTAAATGTTTAAATAATAAATTTAATTTTAGATTTTTTGACCGAAATAACGAAATTAAAAAGTAAGATAAAATAAATTGTTAACTTTACATAATGTAATATATTTAAATTTAAAAATAAATAAAAATACCCAAGACATACAAAAATTGCAAAAAACATACAAAACTAAGTGATATATCAAAAAATATAATTCATATTTATTTAATGTGAAATATGATATGATAATTTTTGGGAACACATTTGGTCTCCAAGTATGAACTTATTAAACATATCGCGGAATTTGAGTGCAAAAGGTTTGTTGCTATTGCGTCCCTAAAACCGGTATTTAACAGAAAAAAAAATT
This sequence comes from Plectrocnemia conspersa, assembly GCF_051122295.1. Lineage (NCBI taxonomy): Eukaryota > Metazoa > Arthropoda > Insecta > Trichoptera > Polycentropodidae > Plectrocnemia > Plectrocnemia conspersa. Next base: position 14,356,292 of record NW_028277173.1, read on the forward strand.
TAGTAATTATTTGTGGTCAGAATTAACCAACAAGCAAAACAACATATGTAAAACCTATTATTACAGGATTACATAGCATATGAATTGCATTAAAATATATGACATAAACCATGGATTATGGGGTCTTTAATGTCCCCCCTTTCGCTTGGACAGGGTATCGATTTATTTTTTAACAGCTACAGGTCTCTTAGTTGAGTAAAAAGTTAAAATAGTTTTAAGTTACATAATTTAAATAAATATTGATCAATTTTTTTATTGTACTTTTTAAAAGGTATTTTTTACTTATTTTATCTTATATTTATATTACTATTTGTCTCATTATAGCTTTTCATTATTTTGTAGACTAGAAACTTATAATAAACGTGTAACTTTTACCTTATTTTAATTACGTATTTTTTATATGTTAAATATAATATAAACTCTACTTTAAGATAAATTGACAGTTAATATTTTAATATTGTAAAATTAGTCTAAATAACGTATTTGATGTCACAATATTAAAATTTAATTTGTAAAAGAATCTGTTTCAGATAAAAAAAAATTCGCGACAATAATATTTTTTTATGAAAAAGTAAGATAATTAAATGAAACGCATATAAAGAATTTCTCTATTTTTGCGTTTTAAATTAAATAAATCAAAACTCAATTAACTAATGTACTATTTAATAATGCTTAGTCTTATAAATAATTATCTATGTGAAATCAACATGTAATTAAATAAATTGTATACATCATAGCTTATTAATACTTATATTTTTACAGCAAGATCGTATTAGAAAGTTTGATTAATTTTGCCAGAACTTGCATATATATATATACCATCTTAAATATATTTTAATACACAAGTATAT